>NW_024094522.1:0-10173 GCF_014356525.2 Nilaparvata lugens
AATTAAACGGTCTTTCTTCATTATAATTGACGACAGACAACATGTTATGCAGTCTCAATGCATGCAAGCATTAAACACACTGTAATTCCTTTCCGTTGTAGAAGAATCCATAACGTGCAAAGTTTCTTTTCTGCGCATTCGTATACATCGGTGCCAATTTCATACTTTGCATTCGATTGTTTCGCACAAGAAATTATTTGTTTGATACATATTTTTAAACAACAAAAATTATAATGTTGGGCAGAGAATAAAGCACATCTTCCATCGGGTCTATATTATGTATCTTACATGCATCATAACACCACGAAGTGGTGAAAAGCTGAAATCAGGCTTGAGAGAGTCCTCCGGTATGCATTGTACGTTAGAATGCAATCTTCTTAAAAACTTTGCTTTCTCAGTTCCTTTTGTAAAAATTTTTTCATAACCTGCGAGGTAATCACGAATCATTGTCTCATTCCTCCAAATCTCCATCACTCCATTTTATTTTATGATAGTTACATTCCAGCCATGTTACATTGTTATACAATTTTGCGCTCAATTCCATCTTTGCAAATGGTGATTTGAAATAGAATACAGCATAATTATTGCACTCGTCAACGATAGCAAGTTCTTTCACAATAATTTGATTACAAGTTTGTTTAAACCAGTGAAGATCAACTGTAGCAATTTTCGTAGGCATCTGCTTGTCGTCCACTCCTTTCTGTTCCTCTTCACGTTTCTGTTCCTCCACCTCTGGTGCCCCCTCCTCCTCCTCCTCCTCCTCTCCCGACTTCTGGATTGGTGTACTGCTTCTCCTTGGTTCATAATAGAAACTTGTTGATTCAATATCGTAAAGTACCGACCGAGTTTGAGCTTTGTTCTCACTCTCCAAAATATCAGAATCGAGATCGCACTGGATACCAACAGTCTGAGTTTGTGGCTTGTCCAAAATATCAGAACACAAAGAATAGGACATGATTCCTGTTCAAAGGTAAAACTGATAATGGTTACATTTGGCACAGTACACACCTTATATATAATATTGCATGCAGTGATGCACTCAATCAGCAAAATTACTGAACTTCTTTCACCATGCTCGTGAGAGGCGTGTACTCCATCACACGATCGCTTATTAAAACGCAATACGCAGAAGTATTTGCAGGTACTGCACTATTAAATTCCATTTCAATACGAACATCTGTCGATGATTTCAAATGACTTGTTGGTGTGAACAATCTACAACAATCAGCGGTGTTGATTCACAACGTTTTAAAATCGATTTCTGTTCCGAGTTCGCTATTGATTGATGATTATAATACGAGGGTGCGAAATCCAGGAGCATCCGGTATAAAACTTCCTTCTTACCTAGCAGATTTTCGTATGGATAATACTCACTATTCAAATATACTTTAACATTGTAAATTCACAGCTGTCAAAATTAGATATTGATTTTTTAATTTTATTCTTTCGATCAGTTTGAAATGCAATTATAATATATTTTGGAGTATCAAAATTCGATGTCGTGCGTACTGACCAAGAATGAACAAGGGAATTTTGCAAATTTGGTAATTCACAAATTTCCCATGGCGGAAACTTAATTTCAGTGGAGTGTCGGCATCGAGCAGTCTCAAAATTTCAATCGCACATGATCTTCTAAAGTAATGTAGGGCATCCGCCATTGGAGCTTAGTAATTTTTACACTAACCTCTGTACCGGTTGCAGACTCGACGCAATTGAGGTCTGAGGGCGACCTCAATAATACAAGCTCTTGTTTCAAGTTTAAAATTATTCTTTGAAAATCTTCAAAAATGGAAGGATTAATTTCAACGGCACACAGAAGTGAATTTATTATCTGTTAGCTCATATCCTGCTCTGTCAAACCAGCTAAATGATATGTGTTTTTATCAGATGCGTTCTTCACAAGAATAGCTTTAATTGTAGAAGTTAAACCAATTAATCTTGATTTGGAAATTTGTTGACCTGCTAATTCGTATCGTATTTCATCAAAAAGGTTGCCCACTATGTTACTGCTTAATTTATAGTCTGCCGCAACGGGCGCACCAGCCGTTGAGTTGCCTCCCCTGCTACTGTAATCGCAGGCGCTGCCGTTTGTGCAGCTAACCGTTCCCTCAATCAATATAAATGATTCACAGGTAAAGTGTACACATCCAATGAATTTATTCCTATCCGAGCTTCATCAGAGTTTTTTATTTCTTGTCCCGAATAGACTGTATGAGTATGAAATTGGAATTTGGTTATGTCATTATAAAACTGAAGCTCTGTCTCCACATCCAGAATATCACTAATTGCTGCGCCTGACATTTCGCCAATCAACTATAAAACCTAATTTTTCCAATATTCTCGCGCTTTTAGCCGATAACGCCCTATTGCTTTTAGTAGATGTTGACGCTATCGCGACCTTTTCTCTAATGACTTGATTGGTCTTATTCGAACGCGGATTAAAACAAGATATCCCATTACTTTTGTTTTTCACGTATGTGCAGTCTAATTGTAATTGTATCTCCGCGGAAATCAATAACGATCCGTTCTGGTCTGTTACCTTTACATTAATAGTTTGAATTCGACGTGTATTCAAAGGTACATAAATAATTGGAGAGGGTACTTCGTTTATTAAATAACCGCTAGGAACCTTTGGCAAAAATTCGTAGATTATATGTTTTTCTTTTCCGTTAAAGTAACTGCCACATGCTAAATTACACTCAACAAGAATACTGTCAATGCTTGCTATGTTAACCAAATGTTTGGAATAATACCATTTATTGCTTGCAAAACACATTATCAAAACCGAGTATCTTAGCATCGAATCAGAACGTGTTAAATCAATAGGCTTATCAGAATAAATTTCAATCTTCATAGTATTTGCATTTGCACGTATAATAAGTTTTTCTTCTTCCCATCAATATTCAATTTATTCTTTAAAGATTTTATAATATCTTCAAGTTCATATGCGCCGTATCCAACATGATTAACTTATCGCCATATTTGAAGCTAGAATTTGTTCCTTTGTTTACGTTTGCAATACTATTGTAACTAGAAAAATTAATCAGTCCAATTTCCCATTCACAATTTTTGTCCAATTCTATAATTTCTTGTAAATGTTCATAGAGGTTACTTGACTTTGATCTTAAGGTAATAACGACCATCTTGTGTGTTCACCACAAACACTTAATTACAACTGATTTGCAAGAAACAATAATGTAAGATGGCCACAAAAATCGCTATTTAATGGCTGCATATGCTCCACATTATAAAATATATTTACTCCATTTCTTTTTTCCAATATTTGTCCAATTCGTATGGCGGTTGTAAATTTCCAATTGGATCAAAATACCATACATTAGAGCCAACTTCCTTATATGCTACCCAATGTGTGCCATCCTCGCTTTCCCTTGCTAATTCACAATGGCATTTTCGTTTTTTAGAATTTTTTGGGTAATGCATCTAGCATATATTTCCTCTTAGCTGAATCTGTAATAATTTTGACCAATCAATCAAATCATAATTACTCAATTCTCCTTCAATATTCATGCCTTCTTCTTCTTCTTCTACTCTTCTTTGTTGTTCTACGTTTCTAACTTGTTTTTGGGGGAATAACTCACTCCATATGATGGTGGTGGGGCTGGGGGTAGAAGTCTGCCACCACTAAGCGGTGGGTAAGGCTTCAAATAATATCCTTTTCTGCAATATGTTGTTTCAACTGAGCTATAGCTTTGCGTCTAATATCATTACTATAACTTCTCTCTCATTCTTCTTCTTCTTCTTCTTTCTCAAAGACCCACCAACGCCGCTTTAGCTTTCATAACGTTTGTAACAAGATAGCTAAGTGCTTTCTCGGCAAGGGGTGTTTGAGGATTTTTGAAAATGTCCCATGCAGCGTTTGCTAGAGCTCTGTCAGTTGATGTCACCTTACCTGCCAACCTGACACACCTTCAAAATCTTGCCGCTGACTCAAGATTCCTCTACCCCATTTCCTGAACTCTGCTTTTTTTCCCTACATACATTTTTCATTACCTTTCAAATCAATGGTTAAACATTAAGGTTTGTTACCACACCTTTTCCCACACATTTTTAACCAAATGTTTAATGGTTAACATTAAACTGAGGTTAATTAATCAATACATCAACTTGAATTGAATTGGTTTAATTTTCAATCGAGTTGGAAATGAATTCACACCACAATCAATCATAGTCAAAAATGTCTAGACTGAAATTTGAAACATATCGTTCACTCTCTCTCACACAACTGTTTACAAGATTTTATGTTTTCGGCCCAATATAAAGTCTTTATATTGGCTAAATCCATTTTTCCTGTAATAATTTGCACTACCTGATTTTCTGTAAGGTTATGTTGTTTGGCCTCAATCCAGTTCATGTGGAAGAAACCTGGGCGTATTTGGATACGATGTCCAGGGCCACTCTGTGTATGAATAAATTAGATAGTCAATGAATGGAGCCGAACATTGCAGTCTCATGACAGCACCCTCTTCCGAATTTTTAATTGCCTCAGCTATTCATCACGAACGCTTTTCACAGCTACTCCATCTCGTTTTTCTTAATAAAATCTCCTATATCATTTTAGTTGCGTACTTTTCCGCAATTTGCTTAATTAGAATAGCAATAGCATCTTTGTAATGAATTGTTCAATACCCTCCATAATATTAGCTTTTATTGCACTCGCCATTTCAGATAATCGTTTTTCAAACTCTTCCTTTGTTAATGAAGAACTAGTCAATTTCTGCAAAGCAGATTCTGAATATTGCTTATCAATAACGATGGATGTGTTTCATTTACTTTAGTAAAAATTTCTGTACTAAGTTGTTTTAATTTAGTATTGAGATAGTTTCTGTCCAGCACCTCCAAATTCTTAATTTATTCGATATGGCTTTTAATTTCTCATCTAAATAAGCTTTATCAACTTTATCGTTGTTAATACTGAGCAACTGAGATGAAAAGCTGTCTGTTAAAGTTTTCACTTCTCCTAGAGCGGATTCTAAATTTAGAGTTCTCTCTGCAATAGCTTTATCGATATTAGCACTGAAATTTTGTAATGTACTTAGAATATGTTCTCTTTCAATTATGCTCACTCCAATATTCTTTGTATTTTCCGAAACGAGTTTGGTTATTTGCGAATCTAAATAAAATTTCAAAGCTTCGCTGATTCCTTGTTCATTTATCGATTCGATTATCTTCTGTGTTATCGAGTCAATATCACACGTAAGATTAGCAACAGGTTCGCTAGCACTAGGCGTATCAATTCGTCCGAATCGATGTAAAGTCATTGTAACACTAAACAATTAATTTTGCTTCTTTTAGCTCTTCAATTATAGACGCGATCTCCACATCATGCCCGGTGTTGCCACTAGCTTTTGAGGAATACAGTAAATTTAATCTTTCCACTAATTCGTCAAAATTATCAAAGTATTGATAAATTCTATCATGAGAATTATTTTTTGCAAATTTCAATAAACCCCAACCCTTCTTTTTACTAAGTTTTTTACTGGGAAATAACTTTTGAATCATTTGCGATTTAATTCCCTGATTTCGTTTAACATAGCCTCTTCGATCTAATGTATGCCTGTAAATGTTAAGATTTTTTTATACTTATCCAGAACTCTCTGATTATAAAGATTTGAGTTTGGTCTTGCACTGAATAATAACCGTTATTGCATATTACTTGCTGATTTCCAATATAATACACGTCATCTTTAGAATTATATGAAATTCCATAACTGATTGAATTATTCATTTTTCCGCATGAAACGTTTTTAGATATTGTGACAGCACATCATCGTTTCTGCTAGAACCAAGTAAACTGTTTTCAAATTTAGTCGAGCTTAAAAAATTGTCTGTTGAACTCTCATAACTCTCTTCATCCCCTCCTCATTATCATCAATATCCATACTCTCTTGTTCATCTTTTACTTCTTCCTTTTTAGGTGTAAAATCATGATTAGAGTGCAAACTAGATTTGGTTTTTCCCAATTCAATTATAGGTTCTATTAATGGCAAAAGAGTTTTCCTATTGAATTCCTCCGTTCGTTTTTCAAAATTGACTAAGCTTTTATGCTTGTCACTGATCACCTTTCTCAATTTCTTAATCTTTTCTATTAAACTCTCCTTCTTGTTATTTTATGCTATTCCTCTCCTCTTCCTCCTCCTCATATGTGTTTTAGACAACATGACTGTACAAAGAATTAATCTCTACTGAACGGAAAGAATCGTGTCCAGTGAATCCCAATATTTCCTTCCTTTATATTACATTCTTTTAAATTGTAAGAAGATTATGCGTTTACGATTCCAAACTGTATGACAAAGTTTACTGAAATCTTTATAAGACATATCTCCTCCAACATGATCTCTGTGAATTAATTTGAGACTCAATAAATCCATCTTAAAATAATTATCATATTTGCGTTATCTCTAGTGAATGTTTCTGTGTGGCACCATAACTCTGAATCAAATATGCAGTGTCAATATTATGGTGACGACCCATAGTAAAAGATTCTCTTATCTGTGGGACATGGGAAAGTTGCAAATCATCAAATATAACTAAGCTATATTCTGGGATTCGTTTAGGATGTGGAATTTGGCTCACATCATCTTCATGTGAATACGATATTTTTCAAACCTGCAAATACCTTATTTTAAAAAATATATTTTGGTTGATATAAACTTTTGCTAAATAAGTAAATGTGCTTAAATTTTAAACCATTTTCAGCAAATACTAAATTAAATAAGAGATTTGTTTTTCCCCCAGCACTGGGAGATATAATTAACATTCGTGCATTGTGAGGTAGTAGATCTCCATTTTTACAAAATGAGGGCTTTTCTTTATTTGTAATTAAGTTATCAAAGTTAACAATTGGTAATTGGCTCATGATTACAAACGTACAGAACGTGATCTGATAAGGTACTGAAAATTTTTACAATAGTTAGAACAAAGCCACTGGTATTAGAACAATGACCGAGGGCATGATGACGCTACATGTAAGAGGCGTTTCCCAGAGATTGGAATGCAGGCCAACACTCTCCACCTCCTCTCCCTCATCATCAGACAGATTATGATGTTCAAAAGATTCTTATATTACGAAATGAGAACCAATGTTTGATGATGACAAATAATACTTCTAATATATTTTCAACAAATGTACATCATGATATTTACAATAAATGTACATGTTATTTACAATTGAGTACAAAAGATTATTTTTCATCTAATATTGATCTTTACTAATATAGCTAGGTTTAGAAAATCCAATCCATTCCACTAACAATCCTTTTTTATCACATTTTTATATTTTTTCAATCAAATACACTTGTCTCTCCGTTTTGTTTAATTGCGTTTCTTTAATTTCTTCTGCATAAAACCGCCCACTAATTACTTCACCGTTTAGATCTCTCAGTAGTTGGTTAGGTTTGGAAGGAAATGGAGTGAATCACAAAATACTCTGCGCTCCAGTTTATGTTATAAGATTTATCGAAAAATAATCGTTTCTTCGAGATTCGCACGATATCGCCTAGCTTAAATTTTGGTTTTGAATTTTTCAATTTATATCGTCTATTGAATGCAGAATTCAATGACGATAAAACATGTGTACGATCTTTCCTGCATCTTTAGGTTTCATTCTAATTGAACTGTGCACTGTAGCATTATAATTTTGAACCAACTGTAGATTGGTTAACCAGTTTTTTGTTCCGTGCTCAGTTAAATATCTATAATTTTTGATTTCAGTGTTCTAATCAGCCGTTCAACTATAGATGCTTTTTTGTCACTAAAAACATGGTAATGTTTAATACTATATTATCTAATAATGCTTTAACTTTTGAATTGAAGAATTCTGTTCCCTGATCTGTTTGAAACAGCTTACGCCCTTATTTTTAGAAATAATTGGTTGGAGAGCGTTAAATACAGATTGACTTGTCTTGTCTTTTAATGGTACACAATATGCAAATTTTGTAAAACAATTAAACAACTAAGATATATTTATAACCCTTATTAAAACGTGATAAACTTATCATTTCAATAAGGTCTGCTTGAAGGAGATCTTTTTCACTTTTCAGTTCATACTTGCGAGTGGGATAGTTGAGGTGTGTCAGAGGTGTGTCCGTTGAATCATTATGAAAACATTCTATTGGAGGAAGTGACGTTTCCGCGAATTTTCGGACAACTCATGTAGGAATACAGGTATACTCTTTTTTTTAACAGAAGCTGTCTGTGTTCGCGAGGTGGATCATGAAACACCGAAAATAATCGCTCGAACTTCTTTTCCATCTCTGTACTTTCTACCAAATTACGCACCAATACTTTCAAGGATTCGTTCATAAACTTGTAGGAATCTAGAAATTTAATTTTGCCTACCGAAAGTGTCAAAAATCTCTCTGACGTATTCGCGATGCAGGATATTTCTTTTTTACATTTACCGAGTGCTTTCAGAATAAAATGTGAATCAAAACAGGAGAAATTATGGAAATAACACGAAATGTACTCTGGAGTACGTGCTGTTAAATTGCAAGAAACGTGTGCAGCACACAAGTAATGACCGGTTTCATGTGCATGGTGTCGACATTTAATATTGGTTTCTGTGAACAGTTCAGCACAAAGCCCGCAGTTTACTGAATTTTGAAATTCGCGCTCTTGACTTTCGGATAAAGCTTGCATCGGAATTTCTTGTTTCATATCCTCATACAAAATGTCGCCGAGATCTGTAATTTCCTGAAGAAATTTCTCCATGATTTTTTCGTCTAAACTACTCGATCTATGGAGTACAGGTCCGTAGGCGATTTCCCCGTTAACATCTATAACAACGAAACAATAGCCGCAGGGAATATGATGCGCCGTTTTCTTTGTGTAACTACGAGTAACTTCATCAGAATCGGAATCATCATCATCATCATTAATATTCACAACGTATGTTTCTAAATCCGCGTAAATGGTGTACTTTTTCTTCAACGTCGCGCCTAGTTTCTTGAATTTAATTGTCTCTCTCCGCGTTTAGGATATGAAACGCGCTGAGATTCAAACTTGGACAAAGTTCCAGATGTTTCACACAAATTTGCTTTACCGTCTACATTTCGAGTTTTGTCTGATGTGAACCGTGAAAACAGAAATTACAAACATGTACTTGACCGTGGGATTTTGAAAGGTGGAGAGAAGATGAGATAGCCCGTTTTTCCCGTTCGCGGTATTTACTAAACATAATGAGTTTTTTCCTGCATCGGCTTTCAACATTAAAAGATTAATTTGGTGTTTACGCGTGCGGAAATGCTTGTACGGTAGGGGAAAAATTTTTTGTTGTCATACGCAATGACGTGAATTGCAATATCCGGATTGAGTATTTCGAATTTCTTAATCCGCGTGTCGTCACCGGAAATTTACACCTCGCATATTAAGTGTGTGAAAAAACTTGCTCAAATACTTTACAGTCAAGTGTGAGTCCTTTGGTTTCTGATGGAAATACGCGAGGACCGACCACAAAAACATTTTTCGTCAGAGAGATTTTTGACATTTATAATACATTTTTTGTTTTTTCAAAACTGGGGTGTTTGAATGAAACTGGATGTGTATATAGGATTAAATTTAATCACGTTCACATCCAGCGAATCAATTTTCTTTAGCACCCATCCACTCCCATGTCTTACGAAATTTTCGAATACATGAGGATTTTTACACAGCCAAGAAAAAATGCTCATTAAATCTTCATAGTTCTCAAGCACGTTTAGCGCTATGTTGGAGTAACTATGTAGATTTATTAGAGATGAAACAGACTCATCAACCTTGTCATCCAATACCACTAATTTATACAATAAAACGTTTAAAACTATGAACCACTTTACATTTCCATCATACAGCCGCATGCTCCCTAATTATCTCGAAAACTCGAGTTTTCGACCTCTCAAGCCCATTCTCAATGTCAATTTCCCCAAGCTCGTCATCGAGGGTGATGCGATGGCGGACTGCGCTTGAATTGATGCCACGAAGTCTGCGTTCCCTCGGCATGATACTGAAAAAACAAAGAATAATGATCAGGATGGCATAGGCAATAGTGTGTGGTAAAGGAGTACATTCACAATCATTGTGAATTAGCATTCACGATGTTATCACAAGGACAGATAATGTTGCATGAAAGATGAGATTATTATCTTTTGATAAAAGATGGTTGAAATCTTCTCCGCA
>NW_024094523.1:0-9374 GCF_014356525.2 Nilaparvata lugens
CTACTTACACGCTATTGTTTCTCTATGTTATATTAATTACTCGAGTTTTTCTTCATGTACATTAAAATGTACTAAAAACATAAGCCCTGGCCCTCACAATGTGCGACCTGAGTAAGGCTTTTGATTGCGTGCCACACGATTTACTCATCAAAAACCTTGAAATGTATGCCTGAAGGGACTGTGCTAAAAACATTGAAAACTACTTGCAAAATAGAATGCTAGCTATTTCAATAAATGGAGCTACTTAAAGAATCAGGGAATGAGCATGGTGTTCCACGGGGTTCAGTGTGGGGACCCTTGCTGTTTTCTTCTCATGAATGATTCCACGGCAAACGAGGAAGCAGTGATTTTCGCAGACGACACTAAAATAACAGCTAGAGGTCCAACAAGTGATGAGACAAATGCAAGATCTGCAAGAACTACCATGTGACGCTAGAAGTTTGCTGTAAGTTGTGTGATTCTGTATGATTTAGTAAATAAATAAATACATAAAAAAGTAGTTCTCAACAAACAGACTTGAGCTGAATGAGGACAAACAAACACCCTCATCTGCTCACTGAGACGACAGGATGCAGAACCAGTCAAGTTGCTTGGCTTCTGGCTGGATGGCAGGCTGAGATGGAATCACCAGTGTCGGAAGTGTGCCAAAAGCTATCCAGGGGTATATTACGCTAAGAAAGCTCAGACACGTGGTAGGCGACAAAGGATGCTCCTCCAAAAAGAGCACTCCATAAAATCACTTTCTCTGCAATTAAAGGACACTATAAACCTCTCTTCAAGGTAAATAGAAATACAAATCTCAGTACCCTTTTTTGAATTATTTTATCACACATATTTCAACATTCATGTCATTATTGATGCCAAAAATGGCATCAATAATATATTAACTAAATGGCATCAATAATGACATGAATGTTGAAACATGTTGTGATAAAATAATTCAAAAAAGGGTACTGAAATTTGTTTTTCTATTTATATTACAAGTAGCCCTAAACAGAAAAAGACTCTCTTCAAGGTATGGGGATCCTCACCATCTACAGCCAGTACGTGTTCTGCTCACTCACACATCTGACAGACAACCAGGATACCTAGACAAGAAGAGGTGAAATCCACAGCCACAATACGCGCCGAGCTACTGACCTTGAGGCATCCCACACAAGATTGCCCGGCACCTACAACGGCTATCCAGCAGCAGCCATTCGGATGTTTAACAGGCTGCCCAGTGAAGTGAGAAATTTACCACGAGATAAACTGCTTAGCACAGTGAAACAAACTAAATGACAGGACACTCTACTCATTTGCTGAGCTTGAGGATAAGCCCCTTTTTTGAGCAAATCTACTTCAACGACTAGCCAGAATAGCAATTTGTGATTGCTTGTATGTTTTTTTGATGATGTCTTGCATTATTGTTTTTAATGTTCTGACAATAAACGAATCTTGAATTGCTAACACCCAACAGTGTTCGTGACACTGTCCGGGAATCCCCAGTCTTCGACAATGACAACAGTATCAAACAAATACGAGTATATCAAGTATCTCGGATATCATATAGAGATGGGAGAGTCAGAACATTTTTTGGAAAAGTTTTTGCATGTGGCAAGTGGTGGTGCATGACAATAATTCGTATAGCTTTTTTTATAGTCTGTAAGGTGTGATGGCCATTGAGCAATTTCCCCGTAGGTTTACCATAGGCTAAGTGAAAGCCATCTTGTCATTGCTATATATTGTTTAGTCACGACAAAAGGTTTTTAGCCTTTTAACTCTTTGATGCTTTTCATTGTTTGTAGTTTGAGCATCTGCGGCTTTTTTGCCAGTGTGTTTTCTCCCGATGACATCTCATAACATCGAACGAGCAGTTTTGAAATCACAAAATTCACAGTTGGAATTTCTTTTTGCCTGTATGTATTTTCTTAACATGAGATTTCAAACCACTTGGTTGCTTGCATGAAAAGCTACAAATTCACAACTGTAGGGTTTTTTCAACCGGTATGTTCTCATATGAAATACCATACGACCTGATTGTGAGCATGAATAACTGCACAGTTCACAGCTATAAGGTTTTTTCGCCGGTATGTGTCCTCATATGCACTTTTAAATCACTTGATTGTGAGCTTGTATATCACAGGTGTCACATTTTATGAGTTTCCTTGCCAATGTTATGTTTTTTGTACAAATGATTTTTTTAAACTACATAACGAGCCATGTGTAGTCACAAAGTTCACAACTGACATGCTTTTTGTCTGAGTGTGTTCTACGGTGTCCTTTCAAATTACTCACTGTGAACATTTAAAATCACAAATTTCACAGCTGTTAGGTTTTTTCGCCTGTGTGTTTCCTCATATGCACTTTCAACTTACCAGCGTCAATACATGCATAGTTGCAAAATTCACAGCAAAACGTTTTTCTTTTGTATGTGTTCGAAGATGCACTTTCAAATGACTTCTATGTAAAGTTTTTATATTCACAGTGATCACACCAGAAGGCTTTCTCCAGTATGTTTTATGAAGCTTTTCCATGTTTGAATACCGCTAGTTTTATAGTTACTCATGTGATGTAGTCCTGTTCTTCTGACATTCTTCAGCTGTTCCTCCTCCCCTGCAAACACACATACCAAACGAAATTAAAACTGTGAATGGTAAATTATTAAAATTACAATGGAGTATTTCATAAGACTACGTGATTTGTTATTGGTACTATGAATTTATTTCTTTATAATTATCAAAGTACATATCTGTGTTATTGAATGAAAAAGTCTAAGAAATTGTCAAAAACCACAGATTTATTGATACTTAGAAAGACCGGTCCACTAAAAGAGTAATGAAGCGGAATCAGAGGAAAATGAAGTATGCTAGTCGAGAATTAGAGGATGCACCTTTTTGGAACAATAGCCCAGTGCAAAGGTAGCGCGGCCCCGTCCCTTTCTTTACCCGTTTTCACAGTTTAATTTTGTCTATTTTCTATAATTCCATTTCTCATCATGTTCAGTTTACCATCCAATTTTGTTTCTATTTTATTATCTTTATTCTTTATTGATTGATATAATAAGTATACATCATATCTTCCTATACAATTTTAATAATTTTCTATTAACTTTAATAATATTCATATGGCTTTAAATGGTGGGAGTCCCTGACGGAAGTTCCACCTCGCTTAAATACTATTTAAGCCCTCAATGGGCCTCACGACTGCCATACTTCATTCTAGACCGACCGTTTAACGTGCCTATTTGATGATAAAACAGATACTTTTTGTGTTTAAGAAGTTGATATTGTGGTATTATTCATATTGAATGAAAAAAGACTAAGAAATTGTCAAAAACCACAGATTTATTGATACTTAGAAAGACCGTTTCGGTTATTACACCATTGTCAATCTCTGATAAACTAAAATAAATACGAGAGCAGCAGAATTCATACTAGTAGCGAGTACTGCTATTTGTCAAGGGCATGAACGCCTGCCATTGGCCCAGCTAGACAGTCCCTCCCACTCAACGGTGTGACAAAATGGCGGCTTAAGCAACAGAATCGCCATGATACTTAATCGCCATGTTGCTTAAGCCGCCATTTTGTCACACCGTTGAGTGGGAGGAGACTGTCTAGCTGGGCCAATGAAGGCTTCATGCCATTATAACATTGACCTCACTATAGCAAGTTGAATGATATTTTACTATGAAAAGAGTAACTGAATGTGAAATCACGTCTGGAATCCGAATATTTATTCGAATATTTTTCAGCTATCATAGAGAGTGTTTCCCTAACATTAACTGCCAGTTCAACACATCAGCATTGATTAATCACATTTAAACTATTGAGCTCCGATTGCGCGCGAATCAAATTTTCGCGCCTTTGACGAGTCGTCATTGGCTTCATAGTCTCTATGAAAAGTAAAAACACCGGTTCTTTGAAAGAGAAAGTTCACTGATAAGAAAACTGGTGTCCTGTCGCAGTCAAGCGTTGTCATAGCAACCGAAGACGCTACCTATTTTTGCTTGCAGTCACGTCAGCCGGCAACTCTTGTACAGGTATGAAAACAAGATAAGGAGAACGCTATCAGAGTATCAGTTGCACATAAATTGAGCTGCTTAAAAACAACAGGAATTATTGAGCCGTGAAATTGAGAGGTGAGTGATACTGAGAGAGAAAATAATTGAACACTGTAACAGCAGAAAGGAAAATCCGACGATGTTTCACAGTCAATCGTAACACAAGCAACAGATGGGGTAAGAATTGATACGGAAAACAACAGCGTTTAGGAGTGTTCCTTTTTATATCACTTCTCACATAAAGTAATCATTAGAGACAGTTTTTGTGAGGGTAAATTTATATCCGTTAGGTTCTTAGCAGAGGGTTCAAGGTTCATCAAGCTCGAAAAGTGTAATCAAACTGTCAATTTCTTGCATGTTCACTAGGTTAGAAACAAATGAAATCTGAATAAATCCAAGTTCCAATAATCACAACTTTCTATACACATTACTGAAAGTCCATCACTAACTATTATGAAAAATCTATCGATTATTGATGAAAACTATCGAAAACATTTTAAAATATGAAAAATACAGACACGACACTAGAGCAAAACCAAACACTAGAGCAATCTGGAACACTCACAACAACAAATTATGGAAAGCCAAAGCCCGGTTGCACAAAAAGTTGATTAAATTTTAGTCGTGATTAATTTCATATAACCAATCAGAGGCGCCTTCTTTTCAAAGAGCCTTTTTTTGATTGGAATTATGGCGATTAAAATTGAACCACCTTTTGTGCAACCGGTTCCAAGAGTTATAAGATTTTGTAAATGTGCTTTTGTAGTTAACACTTAATTACATTCAAAGTTATATTCATGAACAAGATAATAAATAAAATACTACATCAATTTGGAACGTTCATCATAAAACTCTAAAGCTGCGTTTACACCAAAGTTATTAACAAAATGTTAATAACTTAATCCTTATAGATTTTGTCAGATTGAACGGAACTTGACAAACACATATGTTCATCATGTGTATGATAAGTTGTATTCAATCTAATAGAATCTATAAGGATTAAGTTATTAACATTGTGTTAATAACTTTGGTGTAAACGCAGCTTAACTTATCTTTTTATAACAGTTCGTTGCCCAAAACAGCACCACCTTGACAACCGTGCTCACATGATCAGTATTCATGTAGGATAGCCTACATCAAGAATGAAAAATGAGCAAATGATGATAAATCTTACATTGCGTTCCTTGATCGATTAATACTTGGAGAAATTGTCCTGCAGGCTGTGGGCCCTCATCATCATCATCATCATCATCATTGCACTCTGGCACTGGGTTTTGTCCATCCGATGTCATCTGCAAATATCCATCACAACAGAATTAAAAAAATGTTAAAGCATATAAACAGATGCACAATTATAAACTGGAATAGCGTTTTATAAGCAGCTTTTGTCCGTTTTCATACACAACGATTATGCAACGACACATATATCCTTTCACATATACCGATATGTGTAATCTCAAGTCACAGCATCAACAACTGGGTCGTATGAATAAAAACTGAGCTATGCTCATGAGCACGAGCATGGAGCATAAGGTTTTGCTCATGAGCATTAGGTAGAAGATCATTTCTATGAAAGTAGAAGCGTCATATTTGTTTTCCAAAATCATATTTATTGCTAATTATTGCCAATTAGAATATTCAAAACATATTGCAAAATCTTTATAATATGACATATCATTAAAAAAATAAATAAATAATCATATTATGCCTACATAATATACTTGAATAAAATTAAAATAAAATATAAATCCAAGCATCACCAGCAAAAAGAAAATCTTTGCCGCTGGTGGAGTTGCAAAACAGTAAAAGAAAACATAATATTTCGAAATAATGCAGAAAGTTAAAGTTAATTTAACTAACTAATAATTACAAAATTTCATAACAGCAATCATGAAAAATCAAACAAATATTGTGCAGAGAAAAGACTAAAAAATGAAAATAAAATTCTAAATTAATTAAATTGCTATATTCAAGGTAAAGAAATGTCTAATAGTTCTTTGGACTTATAACTTGCTACGGAACACAAACAGTAGCCACTATATGAGGACCACGTTAAATGGTAGTGGAGAAGATAGAAGAGCAGCGATGCCGATTCTCTCCTTTGCCACTGCCTTCTATAGGGAATAGCTGATACGGTATATCTGATATAAACAATTTAAAAAAAGTGTACTTGATTTTCGTTTTTAATTTCAACAGTAACGAGAAGACAACTGATATACACTGTTCATTCTTGTTCAAAATAATCAATTATATTTTTTTGAAAAAAATAATACATTTTCATAATTGAGATTAATATTCTGCAGATTATCATATTTCTACAATTTTAAGAAACGATCTGGCAAAGTTGCGGAGCTAAAGAAGGATAGCGCTATATCTGCTTTGTAGAATGATAGACAAGGATATCAACACCAATATTAATCAAATATTGCCATTATAACGTGGACCTCACTATAGTGCCCGGTTTCACCAAGCTGGGTCGAGACCTAAGATCAAATAGGGAACAGTTTAGGGTACAAACACACTGAAATCGGAGCGGAGCGTGCGTGACGTGAGAGCGTCGTGAACAATAACATGTTAAGTAATGAGCTAAACACACTGGAAGCGTCTACTCGCAGAGCGGAGCGTGGCGTGGCGTCAAACTTTGGAACAAGCTGATTTGTTTTTAGTAGCGTCTACAAGCGGAGCGTCAGAGTGCGAGTGCCCTACTATGTACATACTAGTGATCTACTCTTGTATATATAAGCACTTGTTCTACTACATTTTCCCACCATCTATTACACTAGTATATTTAATGTTTTGCTCAAATTCCCCTGTAATGTGTATTATTTGATTATTCAAAAGAGAAAACTCATCTATCGCACTTTGAAATCGTATTACTTTGAAAAGTAATTCTATTTTATTCCATTTCATTCATATTTCTATGAATCAAAAAAAAGTGAGCGAGTGATTCGTGGAAATCAAAATATCGCATCCCCGAAATTCATAAGCTGACGTATAGCCAGCTATAAAATATAAACACGATCATTTTAGAGAATTGTGTTCTGTTTATTAATAAATAAAAATAACGAGCGAAGCTCGTTGCCCCGATATTTTCTATGAAATATGGTTACTTTAGTGTTTTTACAAGTCTTCTCCAGATTCAGAGAAATTGGATCCTCCAATTAGTGACTTGTTTTTTCAAGTCAGGCTTCACTCTCGTCAAAATATAATAAAAGATTGAAGTTGACATTCGCATGTACTCAAAAATCGGACTCATGCTTTCTTAACACATAAACAGATGGTGATATTCCCCTGATAGACGGCGATCTAATTTAATTTCATTAACCCACTCTGTCCTAGCTGGTTAGCTAATATCCAATACTTCAAGTAATTATTCTCACAAATTGATGTCCGTGCAAACTTCGACAACGCCATTTTCTAGGCGCTTGACGCTCAGACGCTTCCTGTTGTATTATGAACGCTCTGACCACGTCACGCCACGCCACGCTCTGCTCTAAACGCCACGCAACGCTCCGCTCCGCTTTCAGTGTGTTTTTAGACTTACGAGTGCACTTGAATTTATTATTTCTATGGTGTAAGAACTATCGATAACTGCAGTGCTCATGTTCTAATGTATTGACAGAGGTTGGCCAAACCGTGCATATGAGTCAATACTATACACTTATATATTAATTTGAAGATCACAAAAAGTTTAAAAGATTCAAATAAACCGATAATGACAATTTCAAATAATCTGAACGGCTATACTGGTAACTATAGTGAGACCCACTATAACTGGCATGTAAAAAGATAAGAGAACAGTGTTGCTGATTCTTTGCCTTGTTGCCACTGCCTTCCTATAGAGGATAGCTAATACCGGTATATTGATATAATATAGTAACTTTTCTTCTTCTTCTCTTCTTCTTGGCTGTGCCTCATCCATTTAATAGGTCGGCATTCCTTCCTCTTAGTCTGCCTCTCACAAAGCCCTATCCAATGCTCCTCTCTCCTCCAACCACTCTCCCGCAAGTCAGCCGCTATTCTATCTCCCCACCTCATCCTAGGTCTACTCGTCCTCTCACACCATCCAAACCAAATCCTGCACTCTTCGTCCTACATAATTCCTCCTCCCGTCGCTGTACATGCCAAACCATCTCATCCTTGTCTCCTGCATTTTCTTTCCCAGTGGTCACTTTTACAGTGCCTCTGATCAATTCATTTCTTATGGCATAATAGTAACTGTTCATTCTTGTTAAAAATGATAGACAAGAATAAGCAATACCAATGCTAATCAAATACTGCCATTATAACGTGGACCCCACTGCAGCTCGAGCAACACAGCTTCATAAGACATATTATTAATTATAATTATTAGGTATAAGGTATAATTATTATACCAAGTAATGATTTCAAGTGTATTATTAATAGCTGATCTGTCCACCTCTTGTGTAGCATTAATTTGACCAGTTGTGCTGCAGATAGGAGGAATCATATCCATTTTGTCGTTCACAACGGCTGCAATCATCAGCCTCTTGCTCAACTGAAAACATAAAAATTCGAATTATACATTGTTAGATCAGTGTAAAGATGAAATTATAATATTTTTGTATATGCAAATTATCCTATTATATTAAGCGAGCATTTCTGTATATCTGTTTTATTTTATATATGTTATCTGGTGTTTATTTATGTTCAACGGATCTCGAAAACGGCTCTAACGATTTTCACGAAATTAGAATATAGTAGGTTTATGATATAAAAATCCAAATATCCAAAGTCTTAATCATGGCCAGGTCTTCCTGGATAGATCGTGTCAATTAAACACGGTACATAAACTGTAGGCAGCGTCACAGTCCAGCAAAGCTTTCGCCGAAAAATCCTCTAACCGTTAGAGCTCCTTCCACAAGCCACTTTGACAATGAGCTTCTGAACACATTGACTGGGCGTGCCCTAACCGAGTTCGGCAGCAGTTGAACATTCGCACCGCCAAAACAGGAAAACTGTCCTTCACTCTTGACAGGCGACAGCGCGGCACATCCAGTCAACCCCCCTTGAGTTCCATGTGAGTGCACTTCCTCCCTTCTAGCAAACGTGCAGATGTTCTCCTGACGTGTAGGAGCGATGACAATATGTACATGCCATAAACTGTATGGATGCCCAAGCGTTGGAATATGCTGACAGTGTGCATCATACTCGCTAACGTCATTACGAGTGCCTTTTCTGGAGCAGAGTATGTCCTTCACATGCGCCGAATGTCCCCATATCAAGATGCCATAACTGTATGTGGTTGGCAATACTGCATGGTACAGCATCAACAGGCCTTCAACAGTGAGTAGTCTTCTCATCTTCCGAA
>NW_024094524.1:0-9252 GCF_014356525.2 Nilaparvata lugens
TCTCTGCGGCTTGTGGTTTATTACTCAAAAACTCTACATTAGGGTGCGTACAGATTCACGCGCCGCGAGCAATTCACTTTTAATCAGCTGATTCCAAGCTTTTTATATTCTGTATCTTCCGTTCTGTAAAAATACAGATATAGTCAGCTGATCAAAAGTGAATTGCTCATGTTCGCGGCGCGTATATCTGTACGCACCTTTATATTTAATACAAACCATTTTGGAATGTTAAAAGGTTTATCAAGGTAAATATTCCCTGGGGAATATTCTCTACCATATGACGAACTCGTTCTGGCCATAATATACTTACAGCTTCCCTCTTATTAACACCAACACTGCCACTCCCTTCACGAATAATGACAGTTTTAAGTGGATTTTACTATTGCCTGTGAATTGATAGAGTTTAAAATTCCAAACCAAATTCTATATTTGTTTTTATGTGATAAATTACAATTTGAAGAAATTCTGGATATGATGTGAAGAGATTTTGAAAAAAAATCAGTGAAAATTGAGTTTTAACCTTAAAATTGTTTCAGCAGATTTTTAACTTAAATGTGTAATGCTAGTTCGCCTCCATGGTGCACATTGGGTAACGCTGATGGACTAGCAATAATGGCGGTCAGACAAACTTATGTTCTCCTGACCGAAAACTACACAACATCTCAAACAATTTGGAAATATACAGTGTATATCTAGACATTTGAGACTCATGAGCTATATATTTGTTGTGTATCTGGCATACGCTAAATAAAAGATAGATGGAGTCATGGAATCGATAAGAAATTTGCATGACATCTGGCAATTGTTCCCACCATTTTGACATTTCATGTCCTTGATACACTGTCAGCATACCTCATAAATAATACAAGAACTTCTAATCCAACCAATAATGTCAGTTGAAAGTGAATCATTCCGACTTTCATGTCTTCTATAGTGAGATTCCAACACTGTCAGAGCTCCTTGTAAACTACACCAAAGCTTCCAATCCTAACATATCTGACAGTTGAAAGTGAATTTCACTTGGAAAACATAGCGTGCCGTCACGGAACTCAGAACTCATCAGAGTTATCGACTTATTTGTGTCGACTTTATTATATCGACTTCAGCATGTCTGTCATTACAGATAGCACAACAGGGAACACTATCATTAGAGGACTGTAACCTTATAATAAATTATAATCAATGGTTAGCAAACAGTAGTTGTTATTGGTTGTTTGTTCATTGTTTTGTTGTTCATTCATTCATTGTTTTGTTGATGATTGTTGAGTTGATTGAATTTGGGGTGGTAGGGGTGGGTGTACGAGGGGAAGAAATTCAAGGGGTGGGGGTCAAGTTCAATGCCAATAAAATAGTGGATATTGAAAGTGCCTGGGGATTGACTTGAGGGCAATTAAAATGGGTATTGGAAAACTCAATGGAGTGAATATTTTCATTCACTGGAATAAGCTGATTGTATAGATTATATAGTTTAAGGCTAAAAATAAACTTTCTACTGGTGATACTTTCCAAAGTTTTTCGTTTGTATATCATCAAGCTATCAAAATGAAAGGTTTTCTCAGAAAACATTTTTCCCGATCACTACTTTTTGAGATATGAGCGCCTAAAGTTTAAATTTTTGGGACAGAACATTTCAAATTCGGTAAGAGATAAATCCATGAGATTCAGAGGAACGATTCTTCATAGTATTGTTGATCTGGTAAAACAAAATTTTTCTGAAAATATCAATTTTTAAGAAAGTTATCCAATTTACCAAAAATAACTCAAGTTAAAGTTATTTTTGGTAAATTGAATAACTTTCTCAAAAATTTATATTCTCAGAAAATTTTGTTTTACTAGATCAACAATACTATGAAGAATCGTTCCTTTGAATTTCATGGATTTATCTCTTACCGAATTTGAAATGTTCTGTACAAAAATTTTAACTTTAGGCGCTCATATCTCAAAAAGTAATGATCGGAAAAAAATGTTTTCTTGAGAAAACTTTTCATTTTGATAGCTGATGATATACAAATCGAAAAACTCTTAAAAATATCACAAATAGAAAGTTAATTTTTGCCTTTGCACAGCCTTAATGTAATGTAGTATAGTTTAATAATGAGTGAATAAATAGCTAAATAGTAATAGAGTATGGAATAATTGATTTTGTCAAATTTTTACAGTACAATATCATCAGATATTACAATGAATATAAATACTCGTATATACATGAAACTTATTCACACAACTTGGAAATAACAGGCTGAACAACTGAAGGCTTAATAACAGCTAAAATAACTATTAGGAACTGATAACATCAACAGAGGAGGATAGGTTGGGAGGATAAAGAAGGAGGAGGAGGAGGAGGAATATAAAGGAAAAACAGAATGTGAACATGGTGAGTAATGATTGAGTGTGATATTGATATGGTAGAAGGTGGTGAAGGCCGAAGGGCAGAAGGAACAGGAAGATGGAGAGAAGGAGAAGAAGAAGAAGAATACTAAGAAGAATAAGAAATGAAGAAGATGATGACGATGAAATGGGGAAAAGGAGAAAGTAGTGTTAAAGAATGAGAAAAAGGTTAGTAGAATAACAGTAGGGAGTGAGTGAAGAGGAGCAAAAAGGAATATGGGAAGGTAACGAAGGAGCAGACATGGAGGAAAAGCCGAATATTTTCAGAACCGCTAGTACAACATTGCCGCCAACTTTCGTCTTTTCTCACTCGCGCTCTTTCTCTCTCTCTCAATCTCCCTCTCTCTCAATCACTCACTCCTCTCTCTCTCTCTCGACGACGCGTTTCCGTTTCCGGCGGATTAAATTACCCCTTCCCCTCTCGCGACGGCGTTACCATGGCAACGCTTTATGCCCTCTTTCACCCCCACCCCCCACCATCGACAACCCCACTAGTCTTAACGACCATTGTTTGAATAATCGATCTTTCTTGCCGTGCAGCCGGGGAGGAACACGGGAACAATGCCGAGCAATTAATTCAGCTCATTTCGTCTCTCGTCATGTGCTCTGTGCTCCTTTGCTTCTTGCTCAGACCAGGGTGGTACAGTGGGGTGTGATTGGGGAAGGGAGGGAGTTCTCCGGGCCCAGAGTTATTGGAAAACCCAGAGTCGATTGGAAATTGAGAGATTGGCTGATTGCAATGCTTCTTTATTCATGCAGGTTACAATATATACTGCGGTTTACACTTATTTATAACTAGTATGTAACTCATGTTACATGTTACATGAGTCTTCTTCTTCTTCTTCTTCTTCTTCTTTTTCTTTTTCTTCTTTTTCTTCTTCTTCTTCTTCTTCTTCTTCTTCTTCTTCTGCCCCGTCTTCTTCTTCTTCTCCATTCTCCTCAAGGTCTATTCAAAAACATGACAATCTGAATACTTGACCTACTGAAATTTAAAAAATTTAAAAATGAGCCTATAACCATAGAGAAAGGATAAGTGTGAGTTTGTTTGTTTGTCTCTGTTTATTTGTTTGTTTGTATCTGTTTTGTTTGTCACTCCTATTTGTTTGTCTCTGCTATAACCATCCTCGGTAAATTAAGAATCTGTATGCAAAATTTCAAGTTAATCAGTCCAGTAGTTCAGACGTGATGATGCGTCATTCGTTAATTTCCTATTCCGTACGTGTATAAGCCAATTATTTACTTAATTATATTATAAACATCTTAGGCTGGTCATTAACGACTGGTCATGCAAGATAAACATGTGTGTACACACATGTCGTCGTGCATTTTTGTGTCATCAGAGCGGAAGGCTTTGAACAAAGGTTTGTGTGCTTAGGTTTTTGTATCTTTGAGTTGTTGTTTATTCTTCCTTCACTACTCTGAGGTTAATTATTTTTATTTGTAATTCATTAGTGGTTTACTTATTGTTATAGTTGATTATTGTATGTTAGAAGCTGCTTTCAAACAGCTGTTTTTTGTTCAAGGCCTCTCGCTGAGGACAAAAAATAATATGTGTGTGTGATTTTATTTTTTTGTGATTCATTAGTGGTTAATTATTGTAATGATTGATTATTGTATGTTAGAAGCTGCTCTCAAACAGCTGTTTTTTGTTCAAAGCCTCTCGCTGGTGAAAACATAATTATGTGTGTATGATCATGATAAACATGCATGTACACACATATTTTCATGCATTTCCTGTCGTTAGTGGCCAGCCTTACAATACGGTCAAGGATCCGATGGATTTACATAATATAAACTGGAATAATAATGATCATTATTATTGAACTTCCTATGGTACTATGAAAATAGTTATTTGTGCAACTAGTGCGCAAAGTGACGGTTTGCTGCGCCAAAAGAAACGTTTACGCCCGAGCCGTAGGTGAGGCAGCAGAGGAACTTTGCGCACGTATTTCACATTAAGTTTTTCCTACAGTTACCATTGAATATGAAAAGTGGGTAATTATGGGTAAAATTGCCTGAAATGCATCAAATGTTTTTCTGTGTAATTTTATTATTGATAAAAACCTTAATTTATTGTCAAATTGAATAAAAATGTTGTCCTTGGTTATAATATATAATACTAATAATTTGCGCGTTGTGCTTCGTTGCACCTTGCTCACTATAGCAGCCACAGCAGTCACTGTTACCAAACTTCATTTTGATTTTGCTGCACTGTTGCCCATAATTAACCTACTAAGTATTTTGCGTGCCATGTTGCAAATCTGGAGTGCAGAATAGTATATTTCGCACTAGGGCCGAAAATGAGACTTTTCTGGCTCGAAATCGGTTTTCAAGTCCGAGGCCGTAGGCCGAGGACTAGAAAAGATTGAGAGCCGGAAAAACATTTTTGCCCATGGTGAGAACGTAATTTTTCGCCACACAGAAAAATAAACAATATATATATGAGAATAATAATTATTCTCATTGTCTATTATAAGCACTTCCGAAAGCAAAAGTGGAAGGTCATAGCTCTAGCAAATCTGAATATCAAGAAATTGTCCAAGTATTTTTATTTTTTATTCTGACTTGTCTAAATAACCTAAAAGATTATGTTCAATTATGTAAGAGGTTGAGTTTATACTTTTTATTCTTCCAAATGACAATAAGATGATATTATTATAAATGTTTTAATTATTGAATGATAAACACAAATAATGAAAAGTTTTTGATCAGTGGTTTATCACACTTGAAAAAGTTTTTGATCAGCTGGTTTATCACACTTGAAAAAGTTTTTGATCAGCTGTTTTAGCACACTTGAAATTCGGCCAATCTGATGTGATCTGAATGTCAATGGAAGTTTAGGTTAGAAGTTCTATCCTTCTATGAAATCGAATTATTTGAATAGTTTATAATATATATCTTATCTGTATTTTATTCATTTAAATAAAATGATAGTATATTATTACAGAATACTTTATTGAATTCTAGAACCATAAAATGATTCTGTTTATCCACCATGTTCCATGATAAACGCTTTACTAGGAGGTTTGAGGTTAGATTCTATTATACTCTGAAAATTGAATTTGAATAGTTATAATATCTCATTTGTATTTCATTCATCCAAATAAAATGATAGTATCTTATTGCAAAAACTTTATTCAATTCTAGAAGCATAAACTGATTCCGTTTCATAAACTATTGTAAACACGTTCACATCAAATCAGAATCAGCTGACTTCAGGTTATTTACAGCCCTAGGGCCGTAAAAATTTACCGGCCTGGTCAGAAAACAATCACTTTCGGCCTCCATATGACGCACGTAAACCAGCTCATTACATCCAAGTGGGGCGAAAAAATTTTTCCCGCACTAGAGCGGAAAAGTGATTCTTTGCGTTCTGTAATCAGTGCAGCAATGGCCACTTTACAACGTAACTAGGAAAAAACAATTTGGAATTACTATAAGATAATAATGTTCTGTATCTACATAAATTGGCGAAGCTTTGTCCATATCAATGTCCATTCTTTGGACATATCTTACAATATCTTGATATAATTATATTAAAAAAATTAAAGTTTCAGATGATTTGAATAATGTAAAGTTTGTAATGTAACTATTTGAATCAACAAACTTGTCGACTCTCTGAAAATCATACAAATTGAATCTTCTCCATACGACCGGAGATGTGTGTGATAGAGAGATATAAATAAGTAGAGAGAGAGCCTCAATAAGGAGAGAGAGAAAGCATACAAAATGAATCATCTGGAGATGTGTGTGATAGAGAGATATAAAGAAGAAGAATAGAGAGCCTCAATAAGGACAAAGAGAAAGCATACGAAATGAATCATCTGGAGATGTGTGTGATAGAGAGATATAAAGAAGAAGAGAGAGAGCCTCAATAAGGAGAGAGAGAAGCAATCACAATTGGTTATACCAGGGACCAGATTTTGTGAGCTCACTTCTTGGAAATAAAATGATGGCCTCAGCTACAGTTTTTGCAGCCCTTATTCCAGGGTTTTCCTGGTAATGTAACAAACCCCATACATATATTCATTTTGATCCTAGCTCATAAATAATATCTCTTCCAATTTCGAGTGCTTCAGTGTTTCCCGATTATATTTGAGTCAAACTTGAAAGCATATTACTTCAGACGAATAATGCAATGATATGATCAACGGTATGTTTTATCTATGATATTCCTTATTATTCATTCATGAACACAATAAGTACAACATCAAAATTATAGGGAGAGAAGAAATAAGGTAACCTTGTGCTATTCCTCACTCAAATTCAGATAACTTCACAGACGTAGGTTACACATAGTCCGAAATAGGTTAAGTTTTGTATTATAACTTGGGATATTAACTTGAAATGTATAAATTGGGATGTAATAGCTCATTTGTAATGGGTGGAATTGTAGAGTGTTTTCATCGAGTAGGTACTTGTCCTATCAATATAAAAATGGATGATGACTAGAAAAAATAAGCTTTTCAACTCGGTATCTTTCTGATTCTCGTGCTATCAAATAAAATACAACACCTTAACATTGTTCCCCGAACGTAGTGAGGTCTATGTTTCAACTCGGATTTTCTTATGTAATGCGATTACGGCGTTGATAGAATTCGATGAGATTTGACAGGAATATTCCTCTTTCAACTGCGCGTCGATGTATACACAAGGTATTTTGAAATTTTGCATTTTAAGGATAATATGAAAAGAAAAGGAATTCCTCCATACTCTGATATCACTATATATATCATCTACTTTGAAGATAGGATTAATCAGACTATAGAATTATTCATAATCAATCAGCTGACAAGTGGATTATTCATTGCATGCATTACACAGATGGCTGGCCGTGTCTATTTCTATAAGGTAGGGTTTCAATATTTTTTATGATGCGTGCCCATCAGTATCAATATTCTCTCATTTGAAAAACAAATTTAATAGGTGATTGAAAATGAAATAAAACATGATTAAATGAACTAAATAATGCTGAAGAAAAAAATTAATTTTAGAATAGTTGAGAAATATTTTTATCAGATGGAAAGATTATCACGAAACTGGATAAATTATCATATGGGATAAAAATTCAAACGTGAACTGAGTTTATTTATATAAGTGAGTTTTTGATCTTGGCGGAAACAAATAACAGTTTTTAAGAGTAAATTATGATTCAACTGTGAATTGTGATTCAACTGAATCAACTAGAACAGGTGACATCAACAGGTGTGGATGAAAAAACTGCCTGAGGTCTACTGTTCACAGAACTATCAGTAATCAATATTTGGTGATAATTAATTCATGATCATGATATTGAATCCAGTTGAGCCTCTTTCAATAGTAGATCAGATATTGTTGAAAGCAATCACAATTAGATAAGTCAATATGGAAGGTGCAATATAGTATTGAGGTTATTGTTACCACTTATTAGTTAGAACAAATTATTTCATGTTTATTCTCAAAAAACATTCCAAGATTTTCCTGATCTAGTACTTTAAAATTCCAATTGAATCAAATTGAGTCTCCACCTTCAATGTCAGCCCCAGCTACATCTAAGATAGAACCCTCCTATACACACAACAATGTCCTTGAACCTTGACCTTGGGAAAAATGTGCAGACAGGATACAGACATGGATGTAGGTCAGGATTCAGGATCTTCAGGGGATGTTGGATGTTGTGGTTGTGGTGGGGGTAAAGGGGGAAACAACATAGGGTAGGTTACTTCCCCTTCCTTGCTAAATGTATAGTAATACAAGAACCTACAGTCCCTTCTGAGAGAGAGAGAGGAAGGGAACCTACGATCCTTTTTCAGAGAGAAAAAGGGATATAGCGAGAGTGAAATTTAAAGAGACAGAGAGAATGTGAGAGTGAGGGAAATAGGAGGAAAGAGAGGAAGAGAGAAAGAGAGAGAAATGGATATAGAGAGAGTGAGATTTAAAGAGACTGAGAGGGTACGAGAGTGTGGGAAAGAGGGGGAAAGAGAGGAAGAGAGAAAGAGAGAGAATGTGAGATGACGCCTAAAGGATGTTGAAGGTTGTGAAGGAGAGGGCGAAGAAAAAGGATTTTGTGACAGGAGTGAGTAAGAAGAGATTAGATTAGATTTCTCTATTTATGTATGTTACAATATTTACTGGCTTATACACTAATTTACATTAAATGGACGATAATGCTAGTTATTCAACGAATTTCACAAAGTATAGATTTATCATATTTTTTACAGAGAAGCACTGATTGGAGAGGAAAAACTAAGGATACTCCTTGTACTATTTCTCTCCCAAATTTAGATAACACTTTAAAAGTCCAAAATAGGGTTATGATTTCACTTTACTGAATTTAGATGATAAATCAATGAGAATAAATATAGAATGCAATTAGAATAACGATAATATAATAATGTGATGTAACTTAAAATAAATCGTCGGTGTTTCAACAAATAATTGTCGATTATCTTAGAAGGATATAAAATATCCTCCCCATTAACACACGACCGGGTTGAGAATGAAAGAATGAGATTGATTGATTGATTGAGTACTTCATTTATGTAGATTACAATATATATGGCTTATACACTTATATACAATAGCTTACAATACAGCAAAATTATAGATGAATTTACATAATAGACGCAGAAAATAATTATTGAACTGTATATGATATGAAAAAAAAGCAATCTGTAATAACTGTAGATAAGTATATTGTTATGCATCTACATAAATTGGCGGAGCTTTGGACATATCAATGTCCATTCACCGGAAAGAATATTAAAAATATCCTCCCCACTAACTCTATACCAAAACGTTAATTTCATTGATTGAACTAAGGATTTATTTATGATGGGAGAGTAAAGGAGAGAATATGGAGAAGTAGTTGAAAAGCAGATAATT
>NW_024094525.1:0-9992 GCF_014356525.2 Nilaparvata lugens
TTCTATTTATTCTTTTGTAGGGATAATGTGATATATATCATGGTTGAATCTAAAAAGAGTTTTATAGTTCTCAACTATTGGTTGTAATCGTATCACCTATGAGCAAAAGGTGATAAGCTGCTCTAGACTAGACTCACCTTTTTTGAAGCATTGCTTCAAACGTTGAGCAATGCTTTATTTTATTCATACAATTTTGAGCATAAGCTTTTAACTTTTGAGCAAATTCTCAAACTATTTTTTTGATGCATGAGCAAAATTTTGCTCACGTTTATCATAGAAATGAAGCAATGCTCCATATTTTAGAATATAAGCAAATTCTCAACTTTATTCATATAGCCCCTTGTGACTTGCATTAGCGCTCACACTGAACGCCACCAAGTGCACGCGTTCAGTGGATGTTCCATAGCCTCTCCAGATTTTGTTCTATCTATGCGCTTGGTCATGCATGTTATCACATGTCTTTCCTCAATCCTCAGTCCTCCTTAGTCTTTCCTCAATCCACCCTTAGTTCATTGGGCATGTTCTCAAATGAATTATTGTTGTAAAAAATAATGATAGTTGTGGTGAATCGAATCGTTTGGAAACCATCTAAATCTTTGAATCCCAAGCACAAGTTTGATTGGTTTGTTTTTTTTCAGATTGAGTTTCTACATAGATTGCAGTTTAATGCCTAGTGAGATCGACTCCCCGATATTGGGAGTATTGGGCTTACGTAGACATTATCTCGAAAAAAATTGTTTGATGCAGAAAAATTATTGATAATCTTCTCTTAATCATTTCATTTGCTTATCAAATAGTCAAGTCAAATGAGTAAAGTCAGAATCCATCACTGTACCTAGACACTCGCCATTCTTTTCTTGTGTACAGATTCTTTAGTTGTACAGATTCTACTGACAGCTACCCGTCTTATGAGAAATAGAAGTAGTTTACATGAAATATAATATTATTCTTCATTTTTTTCATTAGCTTCTTGAAAGTTTTATTGCATAGAATTACTATCACTAGTTACTATTGATAGTTATTTGTATATCTAGAGTGAATATGGTTTTCTCCCTCAGGGAAAGTTTGAAGCCCGAGGCGAAGCCGAGGGCAACAATTTTCCTGAGGAAGAAAAACAGTACTTTTCACTCATAATATACACAACATTTTTTCTCCCTACATTTTTTATAAAAACTTCAATAAAATAGTTTTTAAAAACGTACGTGAACAAACAATGTGTTACAACACATCTAAAAAGTAAACAGAAACAGCTGGCTTGTAATCACAGTTCTCCGTTTCAAATTCGATTAGTTTATGAGGAATATTCGTTGGCTGGTATTTTGAATAACATGGAGTAAAAAAAAAATTTTTTTAGTATAGTGATATAAATTTTGTAATAATTTTAGCATACAAACATAACTTTCATATATTGATCCAATGTCTGGTTGAGGTATTGAATTTAGTTGGTTTAATGACTACTCTATATGCTTCCTCATCTGAGCTTAGACCTTCTAACCTAGTTCAAATGTAAGTTTTTAAAATAGAGATGATACCATTTTTATTTATTTAAATGGAGTCACTTTTCCTCCCTAGGGATTTTTCTGTTTTTTAGTACCGAGAGCGAAAAAGTGACACTTTGATATTATTTATAGGAGTAAAGTAAGTAGTTTAGACAGTAGGTGGAGGAAAGTTATATTTTTATAATAGACCTGATGAAGTGGCAACGTCTAATGGTGCGGGGGGCTGCGGAGACTCATCTGTTTCAATTTCCATCGCCTGTTTTCGGACGGTCGACTATATTTTCATCGCTTGTAATGCTTTTTTGACACTTGATAAAGCTGGATTCGCATACAACAGTGACATGAACAGTGAAAATATAATTCCCACGAATATTAATTGGACTATTCGCATTCAGCCCGGTCGTTCGAGTATCAATAAACCCATTAGAATTATGGGAATTATATTCTCACTGGCATTGTTTTGTACGAATCCAGCTTTATGGGATAATACCCAAAACTAGTGTGTCAATTTAAAAAAATGTACTAGTAAATCTATTTGATAGAAAATTTCATTATTCATTTGTTGTAATCAATGTATTGAGAATGATTGTAATAATTTTGATATGGTGTTGCAGTGTCTATCATCGAACGTAGCATTTGGAGTGGCGACTTCCTACTTTGCGTTCTACGAGGAACAGGGCACGGGGGCGCAGTGGGCCGAATCACCTCCAGTCCACTCTACGGCGACAAGTTCAACCTGCTCTATGAATCTATCTGCTCCTGTTCGACACCTGTATCTACCCTCCGCTCACCTGGTATCTCGAAGCTGTCATGCCTGGTAACTCACTCTTTTTTCCCATAAAGTTTTCTCATGAGTTTTCTACATAACTGTAGTGCACGGATACAGTTGATATGTTGGGGGTGGTACTTTGATGACAGGTTGACATGGACCATGCATGTTGATAGTTTTGTGAAGAAATAAGTAAAGTCTCTTCCTTTTGAGAAATCTTGCAAAGTATGTCCCACAAAACACTGTTAAAGTTGCATACTTCGCGACTTTTTACTTTTACCTTACATATGGTATAGCTTTGGGGTTGTACCACAAAGGAAAATATGCAGAGGTCTTTGTATTGCTAAAAGAGGCAATACGGTATATAGTGGGCCTTGGATTTAATCCCCTCTGTAGAGAGATGCGTTGAGATCATTTTCGCTGCTGACGGTGCCATCGATTTACATGTTTAGAAATGATTATGCATACTGTAAAAAATAGAATGGCCTGAGACTATCTCCGATGCGCACTCCTACAACACTAGAGGCAGAGACAACTTTGCGATTCAGCCGCATAGGAGGAGCTTTTTGAGAGTAAGCCTAGTAATTCAGGCTGCAAATTTTATAATAAGCTCCCTTTACATTTAATCATGCATCCACCAGCATTCCTCTTAATAGATTTAAAGCCGACCTTCAAAACTATCTGACAGACAAAAAGCCTACCACACGGTGCACGAGTATTTTGAAGGAATCGCTACTATTTTTATTAGTAGACTATATTTTATTGTAATAATTTTACGACCTTCAACTGTTTGCTTGTGTAATAATGAGTACACTGTGTTGAAGGGATTGAATATCTATCTATCTATCATAATTTGATGAACTGTATCATATTGTTGTGATGATACTTTACATATATGTGTGGAAACTGTATCATGTGTGCGATACTATTTATTTTTATTTATTCACAATGCAAAAATATCACTAATGTAAACATTGAAAGATAAAATAATAAGGTAGTCCTTGTGCTATTTTTCTTATACGGTATCATATTGTGTTGATACTGTATCATGGTGGTGATACACATCATGTGTTGACACTGTATCATGTGTTGATACTGTATCATGTGTGGTGATACTGTATCATTTTGTGGGTGATAGTTTATCATTTATGGTGCTACCATAGAGAAATATAGGAAAGATATTACTAAACTAATAACATATATATAGTTTTGAAATCGAGTGAAAAGGTCCCTATAAAGATATGAAAGAGAAAGAGAGTGAGAGATAGGGATACATAGAGAAAGATAGAAAAAATGTTACTAAACTAATAACATATTATATAATAAGTTTAAAATCGAGTGAAAAGGTCCCGATAAAGATATGTACGATGGAGTTGGAGTTAATAGAATTTTCTATCAATTTTGTTTGGAATTTAGTTGCAGGTCTGTACGGTATTCCAAAGCCGTGGTACTTTCCTTTCACAACTTCCTATTGGTGTGGAACCACTAAAGGAGTGACGGACATCAATGTACTGAGAACAGGTATTAAATATATCAATCAATCAATCAATAGTTTATTTTTCCTTCATACAATTCATACATGAATGTAAAATTACATAGATAAATTGACAATTAACAATATAAGTAAAGTAAAATTGTATTATTATTATTAAATACGGAAAGTCCCTGAAAAGGTTAAAACCTGAGCGCAGGGCCGAGTGTTATTACTAAAACAAAATTATTTCTAAGATACATAAAATTAGTGATTCCTATTAACATCTAAATTGAAAATACAAAAAAGGGAAGTAAAAAAAAGTAAGAAAATACGAGATGATAAAATAATAAGCAGACATTCTTGAATGATTGTGAACTATCCTAGTTACAATATTACAAGAAATCACTTATCCTAGAATGTGAAGAGCAATCCATAAATCTATCTCTCTCAAAGTCTTCCATTCAATTATCTGTTATGAAAAAGTAGGTATCACATTTATAAGCTTATGAACAATATAATCAACTGTCTTCTACAAATGGATGAACTGCATTGTGTAGTTCAAAGGTAATGGTTGAGGGACGGAGATTGTAAGGCGATCTACGGAGGTTGAAAAGTCTCTATGTTTATTAATGTAATAATCAAATTCTTTATATACAGCTGCTCAACCGTCAATACATTCAATTCAATAAAAATACTGTCACTTGGAAATCGTTTAGTTTGCCCAAAATTGCCTTTAATAATGCTTTTTGGATGGTGCAATATCTTATTGAAGTGATTCGAATAAGATGCACCCAAATTTTATACCATATGAGATGATGAGATACTGAAGATGAGATAATGGTAAAATAAACTAATTTTGAAACGGCTATGTTACCCAACTGCTGATATTATAAAATTTGTTTATCCAGTGCTTGAGTTTATTACAAACCTTATCTATGTGAATATCCCATCGCAAATGCTGATCACTATAACGCCTAGATATTTAAAATAATTTTCTCTTTTCAATTTGAGCAGCCACAGCTATCGTTCGAGATTGAAAGAGTACAGTTTAAATCATGAATATGAATGTGGTCTAGATCAAGTGGTTGGCCAACCAATTGGGAGAGAAGGTCATGAAGACGCTTTTATTCGAATAAGAGTGAGAATGTGCTCATCTAACCAGGTCTTAACAGTCTCAATCCCGACTCTGCAGTTTTCTTCACCCCTCCCAAGACGGTCCGGTAACACTAAAGCGTATCATCCGCAAAAGCAAGTGTCACACAGTTTTTCAATTCAAGTTTGATTAAATCATTAATATATAGAAGAAAGAGAATCGGAGATAAAACAGTTCCTTAGGAACCCGTAATCATTCAACTGTTTAAAACTAGTTTTATTTCCTATAGTAAGGAGTTGGTATCTATTTGTAATAACTGCCAATAATTTGAGGGGTATACGCGTATGCCTATCTTTTTTAGTAATTGGGAATGTGGGATTGTATCAAAAGCTTTGGCTAGGTCCAGGAAGGTAGCTATTTTTTTTATTTTCAGTGAAGTTATTTGAAATTGTTTGGGTTAAGAGGGTTATAGAATCAATTGTACTTTTGTTCGCCTGAAATCCTATTGGTTTTTATGAATGACATTATGTTTAAGTAGGTAACGCAGTAGCCGGCTTGATCAATTTTTCAATTAGTTTAGCGATACCACTCAGCAGACTGATTGGACGGTAGTTTGTTGGGTCTTTATGATCACCAGACTTATGTAGCGGTATAATATTTGCCAACTTCAAACTATCAGGAAAGCAGCCTCCAAAAACAACGGTTAATTATTTCTGATAAGGGTTTACAATGTGAGGCCGGATAATTTTCAAACATTTATTGCTTATTCTATCAATTCCCGGAGCAGAGTTATCATTTAGAGAACTTAACACAGTAGATGTTTCATTTCAGTGGTAGGTGTTAGGAAAAAAGACATGATCTCTTATAGATTCCCTAAACTTATTCCCGCAGATGAGATGGGATTTTTGCTTTTCAATTTTTCAGCATAGTTCTTACCTACTCGGCGAAGTGGATATTTACAATATCAGCATCAATTTTGGGGGGTAGTTGATTTTCGTTTTCTTCCCAACATCTCATTTAACGTGTCCCAGACTTTCTTTACATTATTTTTATTTTGGCTAATTTTATTTTTATAATAATCACATTTACTCTGTTTCAATAATTTATTCCGCATATTCCTGTAAGCGATAAATTCATTTTGTTAAAATAACATTAAAGGTTGCTTTGAGATGCTTTTAATAATTTATCACGTTAGCAATTGACAGAACGAGACCCCTGGTGATCCAGGGTTTCAATGATTGAAATTTATGCGGAATATGCACTTTAACAGTTGCTTGTTCAATGTAACTAGTTATCTTTTCGGTGAAGAAAGCATTTGTTCGTTACATGTAAGTTTGGGTTACGTACACCTTCCCAATTCTCCTCACCATAGATAACAGTAATTTATTATAGTCAATTTTCTTATAAGAATGGACAGGTTAGCGGCTTTAAGAAAATCATTGAAAGATCAACATGAATACTGATACAAAAATGGTCTGTAATGCTTGTTTTGATAATTATTGAGCTAATTACATTATCAGGATTAAAAGTAGAGTTTTTAAAAAATATCATATTCAGTTGCAAAAAGATGAAAAATATTTCAAAATGCCACTTTCATTATTATTAGCATTTTTCGGGTTTCAATTATTGTTTCTTTGTTTGCATATTTTTGAGGTCAGGGATTAAATTCTTAATTAAGAGATTTGAAAGAATAAGACGTTGATGTTGTCAATACCACTATATTTGTCATAATAAATGTTAATTACAGAACCAGGTTTCATGACAACAACTTCCACATCTTCAGCTGGTATAGACAACATCAACGTGTTATTCTTTCAATTATGGAGAAATAACACAACATCTCATACCATACAGTCAAATCATTGAGTGATTTATGGTTCAGAAAATTGAGAGGTTGTTGATAATAAATTCAATTGTTTGGTCAAGGTTCAACCACATCAAGAAATACACTATTCCAATGATTCTTGTAATAGATTAACAACTCACTGCTCAAAGTGAAATTAATATCAGACTTGTAGAAAAAAATTGAACCATGAAATTTAAACTGTACCTATATTGATAACGGCAATATTGGCATAGTGAGGAGTTAGAGAGATTGAAGTAGAGATACATTAATGTAGCAGAAGTACATGTTGTGTTATGGGCGCCGCATTGTGAGGAGCTCGTGATAGATAGGATTTTTGCTTAAGAAAATATTATTGATAATTTTATACGAGAATGAACAGTTAATATTACATCAATAAACCTGTATCAGCTACCGTCTATAGCAGGCATTGACAAGACAGAGAATCAGCAACGTTGTTCTCCTATCTTTCTCCACTGCCATTATAACGTGCACTTCACTTTAGCCTTGCAGCATGGAATTCATAATATAAAATTCCCATTCAAACATATCTCTGTTAAATCTGTGAATTGAAATTCATAGAACATAAATTTATATTTTGGAATCTTTCTGGAAGAAATTGACAATCGCACTGTACTAACTATTGTTAGTACGGGTAATCATATTATTTTTTCAAGGAGTTTTTTTCAAAAACCTCGCCATACTTTTTGTAAATTTATCTATCAACATTCGAAGAGGCAGTTTTGGTCCTCTCTCGATCAAATTATATATCATGATCGGTGTCTCTGTTAATTGATGAAATAAACAATCAAGATAAACGAATTGTATTGTCAATTCGACAATATCTGTGTTTGAATGTGCTGAGGAATCTCAACCTCTTTGAACTAATTTCAAAAATTCGGGAATGGAATAGTAAGGGCTATAATCCTGTTCTTCCATTTCCAATCATCTTATGATTATGTATTTTTTCTTTGTTGAATAATAAAAAAAAATAATTCAGTTGTTTTTTCGGGTTTAGGCAGTATAGCGAACGAGAACTGTGAAAGCGAGCCGCTGAAACTGAAGCAGGGTATCACCATCCAGAGTCTGTCGAAGGTCTACTCAACGGCAAGGTGGGCTGTTCGTGACCTCTCACTCAACTTCTACGAGGGACAGATCACCTCGTTCCTCGGTCATAACGGAGCCGGCAACTAGCACTATGTGAGTCACGTGATCACTAATTCATCAATGAAATTATAGTAAATGTCAACGATCAGTACAAAACATTGAATGAATAGAGTATGAACGCAGCATAGTAGATGTGTCCACTCCACAGTGATATCCACGTTATGATGGCAGTGGAGAATAATAGGAGGATTGCGTTGCCGATTCTCTGCCTTGCCACTCCCTTCTATAGAGGATAGTTGATACTGGTGTATCTTATGTAATGTTCTTCTTCAAAATCAATTGTATGTTATTCGTTAAGAAAATATAATTTCCAGAATTAAATAATACATTATATTAACTGATCATTATTGTTTAAAATAATCAATTATATTCTATTCGTCAAGACAATATATATTTCCATGATTATGTAATAAATTTTCTAATTAAGATTAAATATTTTTCGCCCCACTTGGATGTAATGAGCTGGTTTTCGTGCGTCAAATGGAGGCCGAAAGTGATTGTTTTCTGACCAGGCCGGTAAAATTTTTACGCCCTAGGCGTAAAATAACCTTGAAGTCAGCTGATTCTGATTTGATGTAAACGGGTTTACAAAATAGTTTATGAAACGGAATCAGTTTATGCTTCTAGAATAGAATAAAGTATTTTGCAATAAGATACTATATTTATTTGGATGAATAAAAACAAATAAGATATTGACAGAATCCAAGGTCAGGGCAGTGGACTGTGAATGATAGTTGGTATAAATACCTACAAATAAATCTTTGAATTCTGTGCATAAAAATACTGATAGCTTGAAGTGTGGTAAGTACGCCAATAAAGACTAATGAGTCAACAAGATAAGATTTAATAATAATAAAATAATAATAGGCAGATGGCCACATACAAAAACAATGGTAAGTAGATTGAGTCGAGAAATCTGGGATAATTACCATGTGATAAAAAACGTTAGAGAAATACAAAATTTAAATGAGATTAGATCAATGACATTAATGACAATTGAAGCCTGACAATAATTGAAAAGGTAATATTAATGATACCTGAATTGCGAATATAAATTGAGTGCTATAATGAAAATTACTGCTGCAAAATTCAATCTTAATGATTTACAAGAGGAATAATAATAATGACAATGATTTACAAAAGGAATAATAATAATGACAATAAGCTGTAGATAGTGCTCAACAAATAGAATACATTAAAATATAGGCGGCATAGGCCTTCATAAATTAAATGTCAAGTTTATGTCAAGTTAATGTCATTGAGCAATTAATAGGCGTCAGTGGCCTCAGTGAATTGAATGTCAAGATAGACATCAATAGTACAAAAGGAATAATAACAAATGACAATGAGCTGTAGATAGTGCTCACAATAGAATACATTAAAATATAGGCTGCATAGGCCTTCAGTAAATTAAATGTCAAGTTAGACATCAATTGAGCAATTAATAGGCGTCAGTGGCCTCAGTGAATTGAATGTCAAGATAGACATCAATAAAACAATTAATAGGCGTCGGTGGCCTCAGTGAGTTGAATGTCAAGATAGACATCAATAAAACAATTAATAGGCGTCAGTGGCCTTAAAATATCACTTGAATTTTCTATAATATTTCTGTTTGCTACTTTCTTTGCTTCTCTTATCATTAGTCTATAGGAACTTTTTTCTCTAATATACATATATCTAATCTAAGTGTGTTTTAGAAAGAAAATACAGAAAGTCCAACCTATTTTCTGCTCTTTCAGCTCCGGAGAGAACCAATAATTGATTTTATTATAAGAATGCCTAGCGGTTCTTGAGTTAGAATTAATTTTTTTGATCATGTTGAAACTCAGATCATAATAATATAAACTGTATTCAAAAATACATCAAAGCTCGTATCAACATCACTATCATAAATAGAAACTGACCAACCTTCCTTTAACAGGTGGCATCTAAATACATTAATATTACTTTCATTTATTTTAGTGACTTTTCTATAAATCTTACTCGAGGACAACAAGCTTTTTTGAGATTTATTGAATTTTACTGAGATAAGCTGTCCTAAGTGGTCGCTGACATGGCAGTTGCTTATTTCTACACTCAAACTGTCTTGGAAGCTGGATGAGAAAACATTATCAAGACAATTGGCCCCCTAGTCGGCTCATAAACCC
>NW_024094526.1:0-10351 GCF_014356525.2 Nilaparvata lugens
TTTCTGTTTGCTACTTTCTTTGCTTCTCTTATCATTAGTCTATAGGAACTTTTTTCTCTAATATACATATATCTATAATCTAAGTGTGTTTTAGAAAGAAAATACAGAAAGTCCAACCTATTTTCTGCTCTTTCAGCTCCGGAGAGAACCAATAATTGATTTTATTATAAGAATGCCTAGCGGTTCTTGAGTTAGAATTAATTTTTTTGATCATGTTGAAACTCAGATCATAATAATATATAACTGTATTCAAAAATACATCAAAGCTCGTATCAACATCACTATCATAAATAGAAACTGACCAACCTTCCTTTAACAGGTGGCATCTAAATACATTAATATTACTTTCATTTATTTTAGTGACTTTTCTATAAATCTTACTCGAGGACAACAAGCTTTTTTGAGATTTATTGAATTTTACTGAGATAAGCTGTCCTAAGTGGTCGCTGACATGGCAGTTGCTTATTTCTACACTCAAACTGTCTTGGAAGCTGGATGAGAAAACATTATCAAGACAATTGGCCCCCTAGTCGGCTCATAAACCCTCATTTCAAAGCCATACATACTACACAAATTAACAAAGTGATCTGCCTGTTTGTCATTGCATTGAAACGTAAGTTGAAGTCCCCACAAACTATTGACTTTCGGTTTCTCTTATTCAAGTAACTAAGAGCTAATTCCATTATTTTACAAAACATTTCAAAAGTACCTTGAGGACTACGATATACAGTAATGACCATAGTATCAATATTTGAGAATTCTACACCTGCTAATTCGCAGTCCAGCTCTACAGAAATGTTATTTATATATTGTGAAGCTCTTCCTGGGGGAGTCACTCTCACCTCCAAGGATAGGACAATACACGTAGGGAGATGTAATGCTGTATTTAAATGCCTCACGTATGTAGGGTAAATCTTGTACTGAATCAATGGTGTAGGGGCTATAAATTTTACAATTGCGTGTGTGGACGCTGAGTGTACACCAGACCGATTGATTCACTACAAGATTCAATACAATTGTCGGAATCGCGGGAGGCCTAAACGCTCGCTCACCCTTGATTCTTCTAATGACAGATTGTATAATGATGAAATTTTTATAAGCAGTGTAGCGATCGCTAAACACTGAATACGGATACCTTAAAATTATTACCTGTGAAGAATGAGCATACAAAATCATACAGGTCGAGCAAAAATCCCGATGTAGATAATTTACGGGACTGCGTCTCTAATAAGTTCTGAAGGATTAAAATACGGTAATTGGACCAAATATCGTTCAGAATATACTTCGAGAACAGAGTCTTGTCGGGTTTTAAGCTCTATTGTAGGAATTTATATGATCTCTGGCTGCATCTGCTGTACAATTGATGTGTTCGCTCCTAAGTCGAGGTAGGTAACAGATAAAAGCTGATATATGAGCAGGTAAGGACAAAGAATAAATATCTCGATCTGACCCCACTCAATACATCCACTTAGACCTGTTCCAATATCCAGCTTAATTCAATTATTCCAATGATCGTATTCGATCAGTTCTTGATGATATAGAACGTATCAGGCACAATAATTGACAGGCTTAAGAAATAATCGAACTCAGAAAGCGAATTAACAAAACTGAAATATATTATAATAAAATATATGATCATACAGTGCAGATTCAGAATTTGATTTACAGGTTGATAATAATTTAACATTAACAGAATAGTTAAAAATTTTCTTGTGCTTGCATGATACCATGCGTGATTCGACAGAATTTTACAATTGATAAAATTTAACAGTTTTGAAAAAATAGTGAAAAATGAATTATAAAATATTTTTAAATTGCTCGGGGTCGTGGTTCTGGCAGCGGAGGATAGCTAATCAACTACAAGTTCTTATAAATTCAATAGGAATAAATTCTAGACTCTTAGCAACTAAAAGCGCTTGTCGGCGTGGCCAATAATTTAACGAAGAAAATTTTATATCTTTCTGCACTGAAATATTTTCGAAGCGTAGATTGGGGCCCCTTTTAAAACTTATAACTCACGTGAAATTCCTTGGTGGTCGTGGTTTTCTTCTTTAGATCAAAAATCGTTTGATCGGCAGCGGGTCCAGGCTTCAGTTTCAGCACGTGGGGAATTTTAATTTAATATCTCCTTCACCAAATTAATTAAGGGATAATTTACTTTAAACTTTTAAATTTATCGATTGATGAAAAATAAATTTACAAATAACAAATAGATTGGCCTAAAATATCGGCTCACAAATAGAACATATAAAATCGAACAAGAAATTTTTACGAATAGGTCTTGGTAACTATAAAGAGATCTGAACGGTGAGGATTTCAAAAGGGAAGTGCTGTCTTTTTCTCTAAGCTTCTTGGCTAGACCTTTCTTCTCAGAATCTCAATGTAATAATTTGCATGAAAATTTGCCATTGGTAGAACGATTGTGACGTAGACATGACGTCAGTGGCAAGCAGTAGAATATAATTCCTTTAATTACAATAATAATTCAATTTATGTAATTCTTAAAACTGCTTAATCTTCTAGACATAGTTCCTCTCATACAATGTACCTGTGCTAGCGTATATGATAAGGCAGGTTTGTTGTCTGATAGTAGATTAACATGTGTTGCTTTCAAACGATCACCTTTTTGGTGCTATTTCTATGCACTATGATTGGCTTAGGCTTGCCAAAGAGATTTAATTACCATGTGGTTCAGCTGAATTAATCATTAATAAATTAATATTCTTATACAATTTTTATTAGGTTTTGAGACTGTTATAATTAATTTCTGCCGTTTTATCAATAATATACTGTTCATGCTATGACTTAGTTAGTTACAATAAGACCTGACATATAATATAATTTCTTAAATAATAAACAAATTTCAACGATAATACATACACTTTATTTTTTTATTTGAAATTCTTGGTCCTTTATTGATAGTTTTATAATTTTTAGGAATGATATTTTACCTTGCATGAAAACCGGCATGACATTTGACAATACTTTGAATCAGTCAGCTGTGTTCAGGCTGCTTTAAACATCTGATCGATAGTAAACAAAGTGTAACCTCAAATTCAATGAGCAATTTGTAAATAATTTGTGCTTTATTTGCAGAATAATTATAATTTTATTGAATAATTTTTCTAGAAAATGTTCAGTACAGAACGGTACTCTTATCTAATATACAGTTACTGATAAGTAAGCTTTATCGCTCGGTCGCTAACTATTCCTTTAGCAAATTCTTTCATTTTAAAAGGTAATCACAATTTTCTCTCTTCTCATGAGATCTATTTGAAAGATTCATCACAATATTTTTAATAATCTATACTGTGAAGGTCTATATTTTGAATAAATGGCTACCCCACCATGCATTCGTGTTGTGCGGCAGTAACCAGTAACTAATTGAAGTTCTTTTAGATTAGAATTTACTTCCAGTTCAACCTCAGTCATCCAATGCTCAGTAAGACATAAAATATCTAGTTTCTTATCCACAATGATTTGTTCAAATTAAACCTATTTTATTAGATAGACTCTGTACATTCTGGTGGAGAATATTTATATTACCGTGCCGTGCTACCAATTTTTCCTTAAACGGTTGGAATAGCATTTAACACCTATCAACCTAAGAATAGTTGTCGGCTCCAATAAAATAGATTCTTGATAAACTGTGAATGGATCTATTGCCTATGAATGAGAAATCTAGTTTTCAGAGCAAATTAACTTATAATCTTCAGATGAAATTACACAAATACACACAGAGAATAAATCTTAAGCCTAATTATTTCAGAGTTATTACGAACTAAAATACTTATCTAGTTTACAGTTGAAACACAGTGGCTATTGGCTTGACTATACAAACAGCTAAATCTGAACAAAACAGCACAAAAAAATTTATATAAAACTCAATTTAAAACATTAATAAACGAAAATGATTTAGAGCAAAACTCCACGACAACACTTGTAGCCAGCCAATTTTTCTAGAGAAGGGGTGAACAGGAAAAAACAAGTTGCAAGTCACGAAGCCAACGCCTCCAACATTACAGACACGTCACCAAAAAATTATAGCTTATAAGTTTAGAATTCACATTCTACATCTGTTCTCAATAAAACTTTATTTTAAAATGTTATTTTAAATTTTTATACATATTCTATTTAAATAAACTGTTTATCTAGTAATTTGTTAACCCTGCCTCGGTAACACCATGGAACAATGCAACAAACATTTACGATAATAAATTCTCCGTCAAAAAATTTGTCCATCTATTGATAACTCTGACATTTACTATAAAGTTCCATAGATCTCGAATTGAAGATTCGATTCCAATGTGAGAAGAAAAATGTAATATTACAAATACCCCCCTCTTGACATAAAAAAAATTTTACTGTTTGAAAATTTAAAGAAAAAAAATTTACATTGACCCTAATGAAAATTGTTGAAATTTAAATTCGAGAACAGTAACAATTTTTTCTAGAAAAACATTACATGTCATCCAAAAATATTGAAAATTATTATAAAAATTCATCAATAGCGTTTGTTATGTTTCCAAACAATATCTCAAAATATAGAATATCAATATTACTTTTGATTTAGCTTTATAATTTAAAGAAAAATATCTCAACAGAAAGTTTAATATGTAAAGAATAGTTTTTTGAAATTGCACATAAATTTAATAGATAGAAAAATTCAATTTTTATTGCATAAAAAAAATTTAGTATGTTGAATGAAAATTTATTATTATTATTATTTTTTTTTTAAATGAATTGATGAATTGTTACATTTAATTTTCACATAAAATTTCAATAAATCAAAAAATGTTCATTTCTTTCACTATTGACGCGGTTGATTTTATTGATGCACATTTTTGAAAACAGTCCGTTAAGGCACTCAGTATGATTTTCAGTTAAGTGTGACTCCAATGTGATGACGTTAAGTGTTGGGCTGATCTGGATGCACGTAGTGTTGAGCTGATACTTGTAGTCGACTGATGCATATCAAACTCGATACAGGTGACATCTCAGTTAGCATTGCCTCATGCTTGTAGTAGACGGCTGCATACCAAACTCGATACAGGTGACTTCTCAGTTAGCATTGCCTCATGTTTGTAGTAGACGGCTGCATTCCAAATTCAATACAGAGTCACATAAATTTTGTATCATATAATTATACAATGTACATTTCAGGCTTGAAATGACAATGTAATTCGTTTTTTGGAAAAGAGATAGACGCTGCATACAGGATTAATTTAGGTGAGGATTAATTTAGGTAAGGTTTGGTTTTTTGATATTTTCAGCTTTCAAGGTTTCATGTGCACTTTTCAATAGAAGGTTTATACTAACCTGCTCTAGTCTTATATTAGTACATTCTTGCTTCATATCATCAAACCTAGCATTAAACTTAGCATTTTGCTCATCAAATCTAGCATTTTGTTCATCAAATCTAGCATTTTGCTCATCAAATCTAGCATTTTGCTCATCAAATCTAGCATTAAACTTAGCATTTTGCTCATCAAATCTAGCATCTAGCTTATAGATTTGATGAGCAAAATGCTAAGTTTAATGCTAGATTTGATGAGCAAAATGCTAGATTTGATGAGCAAAATGCTAGATTTGATGAACAAAATGCTAGATTTGATGAGCAAAATGCTAAGTTTAATGCTAGGTTTGATGATATGAAGCAAGAATGTACTAATATAAGACTAGAGCAGGTTAGTATAAACCTTCTATTGAAAAGTGCACATGAAACATTGAAAGATGAAGATGAAGATGAAAACAAATGAAGCAGGATGATAGTAGTGTTAAGTTACAAGATCAACTCATTCAAGTTTCTGAAAATGTAGGCCTAGTTACTGTTGTTGGAAAAGTCAACCATAGTGAGACAGTAGAATTGAGTAAAGAAGTAGGTAGGGAGTTGTCTTCAATGAAAGTCAACTATCATGAAAGTAATATTGCTACATTGAAGGTTAGGAAAAATGTAAACAAAATGAATGTTGCTTTGAGTCAAGTTGATGAGTTCAACTTTCAACTGAGAATTGAAAAGGTGTATGCAATGCATTCTCAAATGAACATGACTAACTTTTGTAGGCAAAACGGCTTTGTTGAAACAAATGAACCCATGAATAAAATCATGCTCTTGAAGAAAACAAAACGCAAAGTCTCCATTGATGTGTTAGTATTCAAAGGTTGTTTCAAGTTGCTTACTTACAAGATGATAACTGTGAATCACGTCATGATGGAATGGTATTCCCCAACACACAATGATTAGGAATCCTGTGTTATGCCGGGATTCAGAATAGCATAATCGCTACACAGTGTATGGTAAGAGTCCATAATTGTGTCTTTTTTCTTTCCTGTAGCCTATTTTCTTGGCCCTTAATCTTTTCAATTTTCGATTCTTTCCTGTCTTGTGTAATATTCAGTAAATTCTTCTATGAAGCATATCTTAACCAATCTTGTCCATAGTCATTTAAATTTGTATTCTTCTGAAATAATATTAGAAGTTGAAATAGTAGCTTATTTTCCTAATCTTTAAATTGTTGATAAAACTTAACTTTTCTAAAATCTATCCATAGTAGTGTAAATAATTGTTTGCTTGTGGTATATTTTTTCATCATGTATCACTTATTTTGAAATGTGTGTTGTTTTAGGGAATTTATTTACCCAGTTTTCTTTTTCTCTTGTTTGTATTTTTTAGGGAACTTATTTACCCATATTTCATCTTGATCGTCTTTGTATTATAATCTTGAAATGTTTGTACTTATTATACAGTCTTTAAAATTTTAAATTATTTAAAAAAAAAAATAAATGGTTCAATTTAAAACGTTTTGTTATATTATAAATTGAAATAAGTTTTTTGTGATTGATATCTTTTTCAAAATTTTTAAAACTGTTTGTTCTATAAATTTGATAATTTATAGAACAAACAGTTTTAAAAATTTTGAAAAAGATATCAATCACAAAAAACTTATTTCAATTTATAATATAACAAAACGTTTTAAATTGAACCATTTATTTTTTTTTTTAAATAATTTAAAATTTAAAGACTGTATAATAAGTACAAACATTTCAAGATTATAATACAAAGACGATCAAGATGAAATAATGGGTAAATAAGTTCCCTAAAAAATACAAACAAGAGAAAAAGAAAACTGGGTAAATAAATTCCCTAAAACAACACACATTTCAAAATAAGTGATACATGATGAAAAAATATACCACAAGCAAACAATTATTTACACTACTATGGATAGATTTTAGAAAAGTTAAGTTTTATCAACAATTTAAAGATTAGGAAAATAAGCTACTATTTCAACTTCTAATATTATTTCAGAAGAATACAAATTTAAATGACTATGGACAAGATTGGTTAAGATATGCTTCATAGAAGAAATTTACTGAATATTACACAAAGACAGGAAAGAATCGAAAATTGAAAAGATTAAGGGCCAAGAAAATAGGCTACAGGAAAGAAAAAAGACACAATTATGGACTCTTACCATACACTGTGTAGCGATTATGCTATTCTGAATCCCGGCATAACACAGGATTCCTAATCATTGTGTGTTGGGGAATACCATTCCATCATGACGTGATTCACAGTTATCATCTTGTAAGTAAGCAACTTGAAACAACCTTTGAATACTAACACATCAATGGAGACTTTGCGTTTTGTTTTCTTCAAGAGCATGATTTTATTCATGGGTTCATTTGTTTCAACAAAGCCGTTTTGCCTACAAAAGTTAGTCATGTTCACTTGAGAATGCATTGCATACACCTTTTCAATTCTCAGTTGAAAGTTGAACTCATCAACTTGACTCAAAGCAACATTCATTTTGTTTACATTTTCCTAACCTTCAATGTAGCAATATTACTTTCATGATAGTTGACTTTCATTGAAGACAACTCCCTACCTACTTCTTTACTCAATTCTACTGTCTCACTATGGTTGACTTTTCCAACAACAGTAACTAGGCCTACATTTTCAGAAACTTGAATGAGTTGATCTTGTAACTTAACACTACTATCATCCTGCTTCAATTTGTTTTCATCTTCATCTTCATCTTTCAATGTTTCATGTGCACTTTTCAATAGAAGGTTTATACTAACCTGCTCTAGTCTTATATTAGTACATTCTTGCTTCATATCATCAAACCTAGCATTAAACTTAGCATTTTGCTCATCAAATCTAGCATTTTGTTCATCAAATCTAGCATTTTGCTCATCAAATCTAGCATTTTGCTGATCAAATCTAGCATTAAACTTAGCATTTTGCTCATCAAATCTAGCATCTAGCTTATCAAACCTTTGTGTTAAGAATGCTATAAGATTCAGATCATTTTTAATGTTTGCCATTTTGTAATATGCACTAATTCATTAAAACTTGATCTCTCTTGAACCGACTTCCCACTCAGCAACGAACCATTCATAACCTATCAAGATATCTATCCACTAATAATTTCTATAACACCGGGATTTCATGGTGTACCATTTGGGACATATTTATTTTGTAATTCGGTCCCACCACAGGGGTAACATTTACCGTGCTACCAATTTTTCCTTAAACGGTTGGAATAGCATTTAACACCTATCAACCTAAGAATAGTTGTGGGCTCCATAAAATAGATTCTTGATAAACTGTGAATGGATCTATTGCCTATGAATGAGAAATCTAGTTTTCAGAGCAAATTAACTTATAATCTTCAGATGAAATTACACAAATACACACAGAGAATAAATCTTAAGCCTAATTATTTCAGAGTTATTACGAACTAAAATACTTATCTAGTTTACAGTTGAAACACAGTGGCTATTGGCTTGACTATACAAACAGCTAAATCTGAACAAAACAGCACAAAAATTTATATAAAACTCAATTTAAAACATTAATAAACGAAAATGATTTAGAGCAAAACTCCACGACAACACTTGTAGCCAGCCATTTTTCTAGAGAAGGGGTGAACAGGAAAAAACAAGTTGCAAGTCACGAAGCCAACGCCTCCAACATTACAGACACGTCACCAAAAAATTATAGCTTATAAGTTTAGAATTCACATTCTACATCTGTTCTCAATAAAACTTTATTTTAAAATGTTATTTTAAATTTTTATACATATTCTATTTAAATAAACTGTTTATCTAGTAATTTGTTAACCCTGCCTCGGTAACACCATGGAACAATGCAACAAACATTTACGATAATAAATTCTCCGTCAAAAAATTTGTCCGTCTATTGATAACTCTGACATTTACTATAAAGTTCCATAGATCTCGAATTGAAGATTCGATTCCAATGTGAGAAGAAAAATGTAATATTACAACCGCTAGCTGAATCGCATTTAAAACTTTTTCCTTTTATAATTGCCCCTGTAACTGTTTTACTGCTAGGTGTTGTATCCCCTATATCAGTACATAAAAACGTTGACGTGTCAACAAGAGTCACATTTTGAACAGATTTAGTATTCTGTTTAGTATGCTGCTTAAATGAATAATTCTTATTACAGTTGTCAAAACACATGCAAACACACCCTGAACACCTTTTAGACTGTAAACACATTCTAAGCTCTAAATTGTTTTGATCGTGTTGATCAGTTATAGAGAGTTGTCTAAAAAATACCATCGTAATGTGATTGAGCAGTTGTAAAGTTCACAATTGAAGAGTCACTCACGTTACCAGCTTCACTTAGTACTGCAAAAGGATGTTCACCGCTGACAATACTCACTGATTATACAATCATAATAATATCAATTCCTTCAACATTGATCACTTCAAAATTAATTTCTTTAACAATACTATTTTCTAGAAATTGACAAGTAAAAGCCTTACTAATTCTATAATTATATACACATCATCAAACTTGTATTTAAATATATATTTTAGCAGAAGTCACAGTTAAAAATTCATATAAATTCTTGTCTGTTATTAAATTTCTCCAATCCAACTTTTGTGAATTTAGCTCTAGTTAGTTTGTAAGTGAATAAATTAAACAAATACATTGTCTATTGTCTATTGTAAGTAGTGTGTTTGCTTGCGTACGAGCCCACCCCAAAAACTAGAGTACATTTTTATGAAAAACAAAAACAGTAAAGATATTATCAAAGCTTTTATTTGAAACAACACATATAATGATTATTGATTTACAAAATATTCATTTGCGGCCTATTCATAAAAGAGGCTCTGAAGATGATCCATCAAACTTAAGACCAATTTCAATAGTGCCTATATTATGTATCTGATTTATTTGAGGCCTATTCATAAAAGAGGCTCCAAAGATGATCCATTAAACTTTAGACTCATTATCAATAGTGCCTATATTAGGTATCTAAATTATTTGAGATGATAATGCAGGAGCAACTCTCTGAGTATTTTAAAAAT
>NW_024094527.1:0-11160 GCF_014356525.2 Nilaparvata lugens
ATGATGTACAAGAACAAGAAGAAGAATTATGAAGATAGTTCTAGGAGAACTGGAGAAGGAGGAGCCGGAGAAGTCAATGATGGAAAGAAGAAGAAGAAAAGAAGAAGATGGTGTTGATGTGATGATGATGACAGATTATCATAATTAAAGTTAGGAGAAATGATGATGATTTTAAACAAGTACTTTATAATGTGGAAATCTATGGGACTGTCTCCAATGATAGTGGAGCAATCTATATACACTGCCTGTCTAGGATGTGGTAGCAATCACACTCAGCTACTATATCCACAATCTACGTTTATAATAAATTATAGCAATTCATACATTGATACAGCTATCTTTGACGATTAATTCGACTGCGGGTAGCAACTGATTTTGCCGCCACAACCGGCCAGACTCGAACCCACGACAGACCATTCATCACAGCGAAGCTATCGATTGCTACTTATTTTCAAACGGTCGGCATTTTCCTATGAATGCTACTCATTTAACTAATCCTGACAGTTGAAAGTGAATCGACGTTAGCAAACAATTTCTACTTACTTCAATCTGTCAGTATTCCGAATTGATAGCACACCAATGTTGTTCCATTCAACTAACCCTGACAGTTGAACGTGAATAGACTTTAGGCCACTGCTCATCGCGCTTTGCCGATTCGTCGATTTCAATTATGATTCCCGGTGCACAATCAACGCCCTACCGTCCAGGATTTGGAGTTTTGGTTTTCGATCATCTCTTTCCTTCTCATTCTCTCTCTCTCTCCTCACCAAACATTCACACGCACCAAAACTCCCTCTCTGTCTCTCCCAATTGCTCTATCTCTCTTTCCTTGAAAGAGATTCAATTTAGATACTTAATTTCTCTATCTCTTCAACATTCGTTGAATAATTAGCAGTACCGTCATTTGATACTAGTAGTTCTGTGAACAGTAGACCTCACGCAGTATCCTCATCCACAAGTACCTGATTGAAACTATAGACCTTATGGAAATACAGCAATAGAACTGGCTTTCTCAACATCTGTGTTATCACTTGTCAGCTGATTTATGATGAATATTCTATAGTCTGATTTTTACTCTAATATTGTCGTATGAAGGAGGCTCCTTTTTCCTTTATATTATCCTTGAAATGCAAAATTCTAAAAACCTTGTATATACGTCGACGCGCAATTAAAAAAGGAACATATCTGTCAAATTTCATGAAATCTTTACCGCGTTTCGCCGAAAATGCGTAACATACGAACATATAAACATTTAAACATTTAAAATCATAAGGAGAAATGCCAAACCGTCGACTTGAATCTTAGACCTCACTTCGCTCGGTCAATCGTTTCTAAGCCAATAAATATTGTAACATACATAAATAAAGAAATCTAATCTACTCTCTTTGTTTATTCTCCCTTTCATCCTTCCTCTCCTCTCTTGAGCCCTCTCACTCTGGTCCCGGTCGTGTGTGATGGGAAGGGATATTATTTTATATCCTAAAAGAATCGACAATTATTTGTTGAAACACCGCCAAATTATGGATTTACATAACATTATATTATATCATTATTATATTAGCATTCTATAATTGTATTCTCATTGATTAATTATTTATACTTTGTGAAATTCGTTGAATAATTAGCATTACCGTCATTTAATGTAATTAGTGCATAAGCCAGTAAATATTGTAGCATACATAAATAAAGGAATCTAATCCAATCTAATCCTCTCTTTTGGTAGAGAGCTACTGGGAAGGATACTTCGAATATCTTTTCTGAAGAATTGAAATGATTTGTTCAAAGCTCCGCCAATTTATGAAGATGCATTACAATTAATATCTTATATAGTTATTCCAAATTGCTTCTTTTTTCATATCATATACAGTTCAATAATTATTTTCATAGTTTATGTTATGTAAAATTCATCCAACACTTTGCCTGATTCTAAGCTATTGTGAGTGTACTGTATAAGCCAGTATATAAATTGCGATCTACCTACATATTGTACTTTTATCAATCAATCAATTACTCACTCTCTCTCCCTCTCTCGCTCGCTCTCTTTCTCTCTCTCAGTCTCACTAACTCTCTCACTATTTCCCTCCCTGAATCCGAATATACATAACACACCATATTTGTTCAACTCACACTCTCTCTTTTCATATACTTCTCTCCTCCTTCGTACTGTCTCACTTGTTCACTCTCTGTGAAACACTCACTTTCTCTGTCTTTCCCTCTTTCTCATTCTAAGTATGATCTCCTCTGTATTCATTCTTAATATCTCTCTCTATTTCCTAACTTATCTTCTCTCTCAGTTACTCTATCCCTCTTTCACTGTCTGTCTGACACTCTCTCTTTCTGTTTCTCTCTTTTAGAAGAGTTCTAGTTTAGTAACTCTCCTTCTAGTTTAGTATCCCTTCCCCTCTTTCAAACTCACTCTCTGAATATCCCTTTCAAATTATCACCCTCCCAGACTCTTTTTCTCTCCTCTCTCTTACGAAAAATCTCTCAATGTCACTCTCACCCTCCCTTCATCACACACTGTCTCTCTTCCTCTTCATATTTCTCTCTGTAGTCTAGTTCTCTATGAAAATCAATTATCAATCTATCAATCAATCGAAATATTTCCTTCTCTTTCTCTTTGATACACATTTCTCATATATATATATATATCTTTGTTGCACCATTATTCAATATTCTTCTGATTCGTCTTTTCTCATCTCTCTACCCATCTATCTCTCTCTCAATTCATCATCCAAATTCTAATTCTACTTCCATCTAATTCATCTCCATCTCTCCTTCTTCTCTCCTTTGGTAGAGAGTTAGTGGGGAGGATTTTTTAATATTCTTTCCGAAGAATGGACATTGATATGTCCAAAGCTCCGCCAATTTATGTAGATGCATAACAATATGATTATTATCTATAGTATTGTATTACAAACTGCTTTTTCATATCATTACAGTTCAATAATTATTTTCTTAGTCTTTATTATGTAAATTCATCTATAATTTTGCTGTATTGTAAGCTATTGTATATAAGTGTATAAGCCGTATATATTGTAATCTACATAAATAAAGTACTCAATCAATCAATCAATCAATCTTCTCATCTCTTCTCCTTTTCATCTCTCCTTCTTCACATCTCTCCTTCTCCTCATCTCTCTTTCTCCTCATCTCTCTTTCTCCTCATCTCTACTATTCATCTCTATTCCAGTAATCGATCATTTCCGATCTTTCTCTCAAACACACTACAATCTCCCTCTTGTTCACTCGCTCTCTCTCTCACACACACTCAATCTCTCTCTCATTCTCTCTCCCGCTCTCTCTTCCAGCCTAACCGATCAAACGCGGAGCCCAAGATTTATTAGCCCCATTGTAGGCGCGATTATATCTCTCTAAATCACTTTAAGACTATGCAATCAGCGTATTATACTTTTCAAACACTCGTATTCACGCATTCGGAATCATCGTAGATTTGGCACAAAGAGAAGGCAGGCAAGCATTGCATGTTTCCATTGTAATGGATCGCTTATATAGTGGGATCCACTCTAAAATATCAGAATTGCTTGATTAGTGCATGATAATTCATCAATGTATAGAAGTTATACACAAAGTTTAAATTCTAACCCTATTTTGGACTGTGTAATCACCTATAAATTTGGAAGAAAAATAGCACAAGGACTACCTTATTATTTTTATTCATTAATGTTATTACATCAGTGTTATTTGCATCATAAATAAAATATCGGGGACCGTGCTTCGCTCTGGAGTACAAAAGCATAAAACATTTATTACGAAAGAAGAAATTATAATAACATTCATAGTTCGTACAGAAATGTTCTATCTAATCACAGTGAATTGAGATTAATTCCCAACGGAATCCAAAAATTTCCCTCACAAAGGCCCAGTTGCACAAAAGCCGGTTAAATTTTAATCCTGTTAAACTTCACGTGAACCAAATCACAGAAGACCATTTCAAAAAGATGGATCTACTGGAATTAATCAGGATTGAAAATAACCCGGATTTTTTGCAACTGGCACTGTGTACCTGATTGAATGATTACAAAAAGTTCAACAGCTGAGTCATAATTTTGACACAGTCCCACACACATGAACTCGCTCACTCACTTCCATCACCAACAGACGACGAAATAATTATTATCAGCTGTTTTTCCAAGGATTAATAATAATTATCATTTTAATGTCCTTCAGCGTGTTTTCCCAGGGATGAGATCTAGTGCAATCGAATCTTTATATTATAAACCTACTATGTTCTGAATTTCGAGAGAATTGTTAGAGCTGTTTTCGAGATCCGGGGAAATACAAACATATAAACAGAAGTTGCTCGTTTAATAGTATAGGATAAATAGATAAAAAAAGTTATTCATGAAGAATGCTCAGTTTTGAATGAATCTCTTCATAGGTGTATTGCATTGAAACAAATGTGTAGGTAATGATTCAGTAAGTAAGTATATTGACCTGTTGATATGTTTTCTCAAAAATTAATTGACCGAGCGAAGTGAGGTCCAAGATTCAAGTCGACGGTTGGGCATTTCTCTTAAGTTTAATTGTTTAAATGTTCATATGTTGGCATTTACGGGAAAACGCGGTAATAGATTTTCATGAAATTTGACAGGTATGTTCCATTTTTAATTGCGCGTCACGTATATACAAGGTTTTTGAAAATTTTGCATTTCAAGATAATATAAAAGGAAAAAGGAGCCTTCCTTTACGCCCAATATTAGAGTAAAATCAGACTATAGAATTATCATCATAAATCAGCTGACAAGTGATTACACAGATGTGTGGGAGAAGCCAGTCTATTGCTGTATTCCATAAGGTCTATTTAGTTTCAATCAGGTACTTGTGGATGAAAGTACTGTGTGAGGTCTACTCTTCACAGAACTACTAGTAAATAAATAAATGGATGAAAAGTTATCCATAAAGAATGCTCAGTTTTGATGAATCTCTTCAAATGAATGTCTTGTATGATGTATTGCATTGAAACACATGATGTGTAGGTAATGTTTGATGGATCACGTGACTTCGATGTATGTGATACATTAATAATGGAATACTGTCAGTAATACTGTATAATGTACTGTCATCGATAACAGTATGGAGTATTGTAATATGTTTCGTTGTATTCTAATGGATTATAGTGTCATGCAATAATTTGGTATCTTGGGAAATGTGATGGATTGGTGATTTTTCGTGAGACATTGGAGACAAACATCAAAACTCCACATCTCCGTATCTGGCTAAGAATGTCTCTGTACTCTTCAATAAGTTCTGTAAGTTCTGAAACAGGAGAGGTGGTCTTGGAAGTGTTTCCAATGCAACATTTGTGTTTTGAAGTTTATTACATGATGTCTGAGGAGTAGTGATTCATGTTTATCCATACGAGATATACTAGTAGAATGACCATATCTGTATGGTATGAACAAATAATGAATTTAACCAACGGAGTGACCATGCATGTTCAAAATACGTGGCATAGAGGTAGGCTGTGAGAGAATGTAGATTTATCATAGATTAAACACTAGATGACTCGGTGGATTAGTGCAAAAATCTGGGTGGCGCACTCACACAACTTTCCTTGCCGTTATGAAAATTGATCAACTGACGCTAGTGTTACTGTATAATGTACTGTCATCGATAACAGTATGGAGTATTGTAATATATTACGTTGTATTCTAATGGATTAGAATGTCATGTAATAATTTGGTATCTTGGGAAATGTGATGGATGGTGATTTTTCAGAGAAGTGTCAAGCATATGATACACAAGTCGTGAACTCCTTCGTATGCTACCTTTCATCAGTTTCGAGAAAGGAAGTAGAGGCGGCTTAAATTCCATGAGAACTGTGCACATCCATTGGAAACTTTTAGAATTAAGTTTGTTTTTCGGTAAGTTGAGTCTTCAAATTACATTTTTAATATGTGAATATTTCCTATTTCAGTTATGATAATGTAAAATATTTAACCTATGTCTAGTTTTGAAGCTTCTAAATTTGAAAATCTACTTTGTGAAAATATTTGAGGACTGAAAATTTTGTGAATTGAAGAACTACAAGAATTTGGACTATTTCGGACTATGTGTTATCTAAATTTGGGAGAGGAATAGCACAATGTTGCCTTATTTTTCTTCTCCCTATCATTTTGATAATGTACTTATTGTATGAATGAATCAATAAAGAATATACTGAACTCCTACTAAAACAAGTGTGTGATAGTAGTTTTAATTTTTCTGCTCAAAATTTCAAGTTTATTTCAATATTATTGAAACTTTCGGATTGTTTAGTGTTATTTCCGGCTTTTATCAACCCTTCGAATTCAAAATTCATCAGTCATAAATATCCCGAATACATATTCTCTGAGTGTTATTTTATTAACAGTAAAATGCTTCTTTTTAGCTTTAGTTAAAGTATGGAGATTTATCTCTTAAATTAAGTCGAAATTAATTGTAGTTTACTTCTTACTATTTTAAGAGAAACAAATTTGTACCTTTTAATTGCAATTTAAATGTTATAATTAACTATTCTCCCTTTATTTAGATCATTCAATAATTCCGTTTATTCATTCGTGGTAAAGACCATATAGAATTAATACACAAATTAATATACTTAATGTAAATCATTTTTTACTGTTATTAATTTTACAGAGATGAAAATTGAAAGTATAATAGCTATTTCAAAATAGAAATCAGAAAACAGAAATTTTAAACTTAACCTCACTTTGGACTATAATGATTGATTGCCAAAATCAAGGAATTGAAGAAGTTTTGGGCAATTGCCTTTTCTCTTTCCAAATATCGTGTTTGTGACTGTTCTAATAAATAAATAAATACTACATTATTACTACATTATTACTGTACGGAATTATAATTATGTCAGTTTTACTCCAACTTTAAACTTCTATAAAGCACAATTCAGGAAGAAACCTGTTGAGTTGAACCCATTCTCGACCTTGGATTATTTCCAAATTAACGTTGAAGTTACAAGCTTCCTCTCAGGCTCACGCATGTACAAGAAATAGAATTCATTGTATAAATTGATAAATAAATGAATAATTTGTCTGCTCGTGGTCATTCTTGATATCGAATGTTTCCCATTTGGAAGACGACAATGGGAAACTATATTAGACTACACACTTACTAATAAAGTCATTTTGAATATGAATCAATAATGTTGAGACTTTGAATAAAAGTGTGTGAATTAAGTTATCATTTACATAACCTCTGGACTGTATATTCCAAATTAAGGATTAAAGCAATTTTGGGCGAATGCCTGTTGTTTTCACCTGCATTGTATCTATTGTCTATGAATAAATAAAATAAAATAAAATAAAAGTTCAAAATGCGAGACTATCAATGCAATATAGAAATTTAAACTTTTAATAATTTTATAGAATTCCACTATTATTCCCATATCATTTCTTCCACTTCAAAATAAGTATTATCCAACATTCTGGAAAGTACTGAAAAAAAATGACTTGCGATTTATATTCACGTGTTTGGATTTGTGCATAAATTACTATTGACATTTCCTGGTTCAAATTGCCAACTATTAAGAATAATTCACATACCGGATCATTTGTACAATAATAAATTTTTAAATTTTCTGGTTCAAATTTAAACACCTATTAGGAATAATTAATATACCTGGAACAGTTCCTCACCGTGTCTACTTCAGATGATCATTCAAAATCAAATCAAATCAAATCAATTTATTTTCCACATTGCATTACAAAAAATGTAAAATCATAAATTTAATTATAAATAGAATACATCAATTGAAATAGAAAATGATACATTATTACATTATTGCTAGTATATAGATGGCATGGAATTCCCCCAAGAATACTATACGTCTGTGAATGGGGGAGACTTCTTGCATGAAAATAGAGTAATGTATCTTTATCTGTGCTATGAACTATAACTTTATGTTCTATACAACCTATATAAGTAAATGTAACTGCTGTTTATAGTTTATTCAAAAAAATACATGATCAATAGCAGAGCAGGGTGATTATAAATTTACAAGTGGGAGAGCAAGGGAACCTAAGACCAGCAATGAAGCGAAAAATTTATTTTTAATTAAATTGAGCTGGTAAGTTATACTACATGTACGGTGAATGGTGCAGCTCCTCAGTTCCAATCCAGCCTATACCAAAACGCCACCGACCAACCTACTTTTATACACATTGACATTCTCTGAATCAAATTAAATACACAGAGGATAATCCACATTCCTGGAACAGTCTCATTCCGTATTTAAAATTATCATTGAGTAAAACCAATGTTCAAATTCTCTGGAAAGGCTAGCTGAGAATATATAACACACCATCATGCTTCAACAGTGTATGATATAATATGATATATGTGTATGATATACAGTGTATGATATACAGTGTATGATATATGCTTCACTGTATGATATAAGGACACCTGATGTGATAGATAGAACATGACTTCACTTCCCCGCAAATTTAATACGCTTTCAACTCCAAACAAGATTGGATCTCCAGCCGATTAGAACTTCCCCATCTTCTGTGAAAGAGGCCTATTGATAAATTACCAATACAAAAGAGTGCGTGCTCATGAACAACTCATCAGCTCCGAGTTGTCAACATGCTTTAGTGGTTTTTCGTGTAGAACATTGGAGACACAACATCAAAACTCCACATCTCCGTATCTGGCTAAGAATGTCTCTGTACTCTTCAATAAGTTCTGAAACAGGAGAGGTGGTCTTGGAAGTGTTTCCAATGCAACATTTGTGTTTTGAAGTTTATTACATGATGTCTGAGGAGTACTGATTCATGTTTTATCCATACGAGATATACTAGTAGAATGACCATATCTGTATGGTATGAACAAATAATGAATTTAACCAACGGAGTGACCATGCATGTTCAAATATACGTGGCATAGAGGTAGGCTGTGAGAGAATGTAGATTTATCATAGATTAAACACTAGATGACTCGGTGGATTAGTGCAAAAATCTGGTGTGGCGCACTCACACAACTTTCCTTGCCGTTATGAAAATTGATCAACTGACGCTAGTGTTCACGCGCATTTCAAGTCTACTATTCAAAGATCTGAGCCAGCTGGAGTCAGAAATTGGTTTTCCAAAACGGGGCGTAGTCACAGTCATTGTCATAATCACGTTTGAATTAAATTCGAAAAACTAGAAAATTGAACACAAAATAAAATGAAGAGAAAATAGTGTAAAGTTTCAGCTATTTTGAATTATTTAGGAATGTCTAATTTCGTCAATGAAAAACGTTTCCAATATTATAGAAATGAGAAAATAAAAACTACGACTACTGTTATAAAAGCTGCGACTACGCCCCGTTCTGGAAAGCCAATTTTCTGACTCCAGTTGTTAAAAGTCTAGGACTTAGCTAAATCCCGAGCTCGGAAACCGGCCCTTAGATGCATTACTACCTCACTAGAATCGAATTTTTCAGTGCCAATGCCGTATATTGAAGCAATAAAGAGTTATTAGTTCTGTACTACCTATTTCATCAGTGTTATTTGTTCTTATCATTGAGACCAGAGTACTTTATTTTTGTTTGCCGGTCGGGTTGATCAGATAGTGAGGAGCTAGCACCACCACCTTCGATCAACTAGCACCACCTGTTTGTGGGTTCGAATCATGAGGATGGCATGGATCATCATATCAATTTTTTTTAATATATTTGCAACATTTTATTGTATTTTATTGTTTTGTAATTCTTTGTTATTTTGTTTGTCTTGTTTGTGTGTTTTTAATAAATTGAAATTGAAAAAATTTACCAACACACTTCTCATCACCCAAGTACATGCAGAAAGCTAATATGGGCATTATCCGCAAAGAAGAAAAATTTACACTATTTTGAGCATACACATCCGGATATAAATTCTGATCCCTCATGTCAGATGTTGTCATTCGTCTAATCCGATCCACAAAATAGTGTCACACAATTTTCTAGCAAAAATTTATTGTCATCTCGTTTGTCACGTTTCTTCCATGTAGGAACAAATCCTCATTCGATCGCCCTAAGGGATATCATTAGTTGCAGAGGATACGCATCAGTCATAGAAGATGAACGGCCGGTACCATATTAAGAGAAAAGGGACTCCAAGCTCATCAAGTTCTACATTTCCGCAAATATTGAAGAGTTTGAGTACAGTACCATATTAGGAAATAAGGGTCTCCTAATTCATCATATATGATCCTACATTTCCAGATTTCAGAAGAGCTTGAGAACGGTACCATATTAAGAAATAAGGGTCTCCTAATTCATCATATATGATCCTACATTTCCAGATTTCAGAAGAGCTTGAGAACGGTACCATATTAGGAAATAAGGGTCTCCAGCTTATCAAATGATCCTACATTTCCAGATTTCAGAAGAGCTTGAGAACGGTACCATATTAAGAAATAAGGGTCTCCTAATTCATCATGATCTACCATTTCCAGATTTCAGAAGAGCTTGAGAACGGTACCATATTAAGAAATAAGGGTCTCCTAATTCATCATTTATGATCCTACATTTCCAGATTTCAGAAGAGCTTGAGAACGGTACCATATTAAGAAATAAGGGTCTCCTAATTCATCATTTATGATCCTACATTTCCAGATTTCAGAAGAGCTTGAGAACGGTACCATATTAAGAAATAAGGGTCTCCTAATTCATCATATGATCTACCATTTCCAGATTTCAGAAGAGATTGAGAACGGTACCATATTAAGAAATAAGGGTCTCTAATCATCATTTCTGATCCTACATTTCCAGATTTCAGGAGAACTTGAGAACGGTACCAATTAAGAAATAAGGGTCTCCCACCACACATATTACACACACACACACACACACACACACACACACACACACACACACACACAACACACACAACACACACACACACACACACACACACACACACACACCACACCACACACACACACACCACCACACACACACACACACACACACACACACACACGCACACACCTTCAGCAATACCCAAAACCATTTTTTGGACTCTTTTTTTTTGGGGATCTTGAACGTATAGAAATTCAGAAATTGGGGTACCTTAATTTTTTCGGGAAGCAATACTTCCCTTACCTTGGTAATAGGTCAAGGAAAGTAAAAATTAGGTATAAATAGATAAGGTAGAGGGCGAGGAAAGTA
>NW_024094528.1:0-11410 GCF_014356525.2 Nilaparvata lugens
TAACGTTCATGATCGAGCGTGTGGAGCGAGGGCGGAGCGTGCGCGGAGCGTGTTGGAGGTGCGTATATCTGTACGCACTTCAATATTCAGTATTTTGAATTGTGTTCTCTACATTAATCGTTTAACTTCTATTTTGAGGAAAATGCCATTTTTTAACTGCTTTGTTATACAGTGGAGCCTCCATTATCCATGCTCATGATTAGGTTTACTCAGATCGTTTTTTGAAGACACTACCGGTTCCAGAAGTATTTGTAATTTCCAATTTTTTTTACATTCAACTTGTTCTACATTATTACATTGATTATAAAAAATAAAAATAAATAAATAAATGTTTATTCACACACTCAAAACAATAATTGAGGGTCCTGCCAAACCCGAAGGTTTTTCGGCGGGTACCCAGTTACAAAAAAACAAGTTACAAAGGTTGAATAAACTTAAACAAAATAAATATAACACTTCAAAGATTTCAAGTAGAGATTATGATTTGACTTAATTCAGATAATTGTAAAATTGCATGTCGGTGTAAAAGTGTGAAAGTCAAGTGTTTCATTATCATTCAATAAACATTATTATGCTAATTATCAATATAATACTGCCTTGTTGCCATCCGCAGTCATTTGAGAATGAAAAAACTTTTCAGGAGATGAGGTGTTCTTGAAGGAATGAATATTTCAACTGCCGGTATCTCCATTCAAGCTCAGTGGACTAGCTAGCTTATTTGGTTTTATAAGGTTCTATTAGTTTCTAGCTTATTAGCTTATTATTTCTAGCTTATTAGGTTCGTCTTGCTTTTCCCAATTCCATAAATGTCTGACTAAATTTGATGAAAGATGTATATGAGGAGCTTCTCAAATGACTGATTCATTATATAATAAGAGAGAGTAGGGTTGTGTTTGTTCGTGTGTTCATGTGTTCGTTTGTTCGCATCAAACATGTCACACTTGTGGATTGCATACCGGAAAAACGGGAATGATTTATATCTCCAAATTTTGAACATAGATTCTAAAAATATCAATCTCGTGCACCTGGAAGCCCAAACTTCAATTCTCCTTCTACGTTTTCAGAATAGTGTTCAAGCTTCATTAATCTATACTTAGAAATTCTTATCTCACTGACATACTGATTTCTGGAAAACTACTGGATGGATTGCAACAAAACTTGGAATATAGCTTCCTTAAACGTCCTAGGTGCTCACTAAGAATTCTTTTGGCGATATTTCAACTCTAAGGGTGGTTTTTAAGGTTTAGAGTTCGTCTTTTAGCATGTTATTCTTCTCTCCCAATCTCCTTATTATAATAGAAATGTCCATATCATATGTTATTATAGATCTATAATCTAGAGAGAGTACCTCTTCGAAACAGTTGTTAACTGGCAACTTATTAATAATTTTGACAGGTTGGCATTAAGTTGAGATGACTTCATTAAGTTGGCACCTATTTCTGATCAAAAAAAATTACTGCTCTCTCATTGATCACTTGTGATTGGTTGGATTTTCTATACCTGTACTTCTATTGGCTGATTCCTTTCAACAAAATTACTGCTCTCTCATTGGTCAGCTTGTGATTGGTCGAGTTTTCTGCATCTCCCTCCTATTGGCTGATTTCTAAGCAACAAAATTACTGCTTTCTCATTGGTCAGCTAGTGATTGGTTAGATTTTCCGTATCTGTACTCTATTGCTACAGAAGCTCAGCTGGGGTGTAATAATGTTGTGTTAGAAGGAATTTCAAATAACGCCAAAGATACGCCCAAAATCTGCGTTTTTTGCGCTTTCTCAGTTCTTTCATCAAGTAATAGACAGAAAATGCTCAAATTGGTACAGAGGTCTAAAAATTTTGTGATGAGATGACTTTAATATTTCATCAAAGATACGCCCAAGATCAGCGTTTTTCTCAGCTTTCCTGCATTTTCTAAGTACTTTGACTTTTTGATGGAATGAGCATGCTCCAATGAAAAATGCAGGCGAGCCCGCTGATCTCATTTTTGTACGATCCAGTCGGTGGTCCAGGGGGCGGAGCCCCCTGGCTAGACAGTAATGGCGAGCGAAGCGAGCTTGACGTCTAGTGGCATCATATAGCTGAAAAATGTTGTGAGTAAACAATTTTAAAAAGAATACTTTTTATTTTCATTTATATCCAAGAGTAGGCCTAACGGAAACAAGTTACAACGTGTTTCAATGACACTTTCCAGATTTTCTCTCTCGGCTCATGCATGATCTGACATGCACTTACACGCATTTAATTCTCTTACGTTTGAACGAGGTTAAATAAAACATGCTATCTTTATGCATAATAGATGCGAAGTGAAGTTTAAAGTGAAGGATTGGTGATGTTTGTTATAAACGGGCATCGGACGGACATCCGGATTCGTACATACAGTTCGAAAACCAATGTATGTACACTGTGAACAAACAGATCTGTATCAAATTTGATATTTCACATAACTCATATACTCTCCGGAAAGGCTGGCGACAAATCCTTTTGAAGCCCTTCTAAAGCCCTCGTAGGAAGATTATGGCTTTCATTCGAATCGGGAGCCAGCCCAAATTCGTACTGTTTATGAATATACAAGCAGTGCAAATCAATATGTTTGAAATTGAAATTTCGGGTTCCATGAAGGGTTTCGTCCCACATCATCATTTGTCCCTCACTCACAACAACCTTTTCAATTCACCCTCTTCTTTATTCTATATTTATATTTCGTCGTCCTCCAATCTCCCCCTTCCTTTCGATGTATTTTTTTTGTTGATAGAAACCTATACATAGGACAAATCTCACTAAAGTAGGATTCATTTCCCACTATAATCTATATACTATCTCAAATGTACAATTTGTGGATATGAATACTAGAGCCTTGTAGCATAGAGAAACAATAGCATAAGTAGATATTCCATGGTATAGGGCTTTATGTCGCAACTTTTACTGTTTATCTCAAGCCGATTACTGTTGATTATTGTCGATTATTACTGTTTGTTTGGGTGAGAGTGTATGAACGGCACGATATGAGAGACTACCAGTGTCACACAGCTTCACGGAAAGAATTACATAAACTATCGGCTTTAGATAACAGTAAAAGTTGCGACATAATGCCCTATACCATTGAATATCTACTTATGCTATTATTTCTCTATGATTATAGTAAGATACATTGAAATACAATACAATATAATATTAAGTACCGTATCCTTTCATTTTATCACTAGAGCCATTTTCAATAGACTAAAATTCATTTTCCACTACGCAGCTCGTTACAACTATTCAAGATGAATTTGCCAGTTTCAATTGACATAAAATACGGTGGATAACAATAGTTTGACAATTGAAAATAGCTGTTGAAGAGTTGAAACTAGGCAATTGAATGGCTTTTTAAGAGTTGAAACTAATTGTGTATGATGAAATGGAATGATACCTGATATCTTTCAATATGTTTCAATAATTTCGATAGCCCTAATAGAAATGTGAGTGGATTCACATTACAGTATAATACAATAGAAATGATGAGGCGCATTGTTGCCAAGTCTCTTTTACAACCGCCTTCTATAGTAGAAAGCTATGAAATGTGACTCAATTATCCCAGTTTGATATGAGCTATATTAATAGATTTTGTGATAATGATGAATTGTACCTCAAATATATTATATAACAAGAAAATATATCTTTACGAAATTTAGTAATGGACTTCATGATTGAGAAATATTCTGCCAGGTTGTTCTATTTCTCTATAATCTACAAACAATTTGGCAACGGGGATAAATTGATTGAATTTTCAAATGATATTTTCGAATGGAATAATGCTATCTGTACTCTTATTGGCTGATTTCTGATCAACAAAATTACTGCTCTCTCATTGGTCTGCTTGAGATTGGTCGAATTTTCAGTATCTCTACTTCTATTGGCTGATTTCTGATCAAAAAAAAAAAATTATTGCTCTCCCATTGGTCAGCTTGTGATTGGTCGAATTTTCTGTATCTGTACTCCTATTGGCTGATTTATAATAAACAAAATTACTACTCTCTCATTAGTCAGCTTGTGATTGGTCAGATTTTTTGTATCTATACTCATATTAGCTGATTTCTAATCAACAAAATTACTGCTCTCTCATTGGTCAGCTTGAGATTGGTTAGATTTCCTGTATCTGTACTCTTTTTGGCTGATTTCCAATCAACAAAATTACGGCTCTCTTATTGGTCAGTTTGTGATTGGTTAGATTTCCTGTATCTGTACTCCCATTAGCCGATTTCCAATCAACAAAATTCCTGCTCCTTCATTGGTCAGCTTGTGATTGGATGGATTTTCTATATTTCTTCTCCTATTGGCTGAGTTCTGATTACAAAATTACTGCTCTCTCAATGGTCAGTTTGTTTTGCTCTCTCAATTAGCGGTCTCTAATTATTGAAATTCATTTGCCCTAGAAAAATTCTGAGATCTGTTTATTTCGCTATTGCAAATAGCAAGCTTCAATATGGGCTAAGCTGTTGGGTGGGTGCATTTAAAACTAATTTAAACTCTATACTTATTGCACAAAAAGATTGATTGAAATGATGACATCATTACATAGGAGAGCTCATTCATTTCCCTACTTCCAGGCCTTGGATATATTCCTTTAAGGCATTTATATATTTTCAGGTCTTGAGAATATTCTTTTTAAGAAGTGGTCAGATTACAGGGAATGCCTTAGTTTTCTCAAACAGATTGAGAGACAGAAATTTGGTTGTTCTTGCAAACCCTTCATGTGAAGCCTTCAAACGGTTCTACGATTACAGTGCTCCAAATTCCTTTAATAAGTTACCTCTACATATTACATCCACAGGCTTACTGATAACATTTTTGAAGAAAGTGAAGCACTTTTTATTCAATTTTGATTTTGATGAGATTGAGGAGTTCTTTTTCACATGAATTATTTTTTTTTACATTCTTTTGGGAATTTCTACTATTGCTTCCTAGGCTTCTAACGATTTTCTGTCTCAGGATTTTATTTATCTATTTTTTTTCATTGATATATTATGACTTTAGTTCATATATTAATATAAATGTATTTATCTATTTTTTCATTGATATATTACGACTTTAGTTCATATATTAATATAAAATGTATATGTCCTCAAATCTTCTTGATTTATTTTCCTAGGATTGTATTATACCTTTTGGTTTCTATAAATAACTTCTGTAATGTTCACTCCTTTCAATCATTTCTGTGAATAGACAAGGATTTTCTGTTTATTTTTTTTTTCGAGGCTTCTGTCTCTTGCAAAGGTCAAATAGTTTAATTTTCAGAGTAGGTAACTTCAACTCAGCTAATAGCTTACGAAGTACCTTAATCATAACTCTGACGCTACATAATGTTTTTGTTAGTTTTAATTATTTTCATTATATAAATAGTATAAGAAGATAATATTATATTATGTATTTTAGTTTTTATTTTTTCAAATTATTGTACTGATTTTTTAAGTTTATTTACTTTTGTTTGTAGATTGTCAGTGTTATGAATAAATTTCAATTTCAATTTCTCTGAATGGTCAGCTTATGATTGGTTGGATTCTTGCATCTGAACTCCTATTGGCTGATTCCTAATCAACAAAAATACTGCTCTCATTGGTCATTTTGTGATTGATGAGATTTTCTGTATCTGTGCTCCTATTGGCTGATTTCTAATCAACAAAATTACTGGACTCTCATTGGTCAGCTTGTGATTGGTTAGATTTTCTGTATCTGTACTCCTTTTGGCTGATTTCTAATCTACAAAATTACTGCTCTCTCATTGGTCAGCTTGTGATTGGTTAGATTTTCTGCATCTGTATTTCTATTGGCTGATTTCTGATCAACGAAACTACTGCTCTATAATTGGTCAGCTTGTGATTAGTAAGATTTCCTGTATCTGTTTCATACTGCTCTCTCATTTGTCAGCTTGTGATTGGTCAGATTTCCTGTATCTTCATTCCTATTGGCTGATTCCTAACAAGCAGAATCGCTGCTCTCTAATTGGTCAGCTTGTGATTGGTCGGATTATCTGTATCTTCACTCCTATTGGCTGATTTCTGACAAGCATAATCGCTGCTCTCTCATTGGTCAGCTTGTGATTGGTCGGATTTTCTGTATCTTCACTCCTATTGGCTGATTTCTGACAAGCTGAATCGCTGCTCTCTCATTGGTCAGCTTGTGATTGGTTGGATTTTCTGTATCTTACTCCTATTGGCTGATTCCTGACAAGCTGAATCACTGCTCTCTCATTGGTCAGCTTGTGATTGGTCCAATTTTCTGTATCTTACTCCTATTGGCTGATTTCTGACAAGCAGAATCGCTGCTCTCTCATTGGTCAGCTTGTGATGGTCGGATATTCTGTAACTTCACTCCTAATGGCTGATTTCTGACAAGCAGAATCGCTTCACTCTCATTGGTCAACTTCTGATTGGTCAGATTTTCTGTATCTTCACTCCTATTGGCTGATTTCTAACAGCAGAATTGCTACTCTCTTATTGGTCAGCTTGTGATTGGTTAGATTTTCTGTATCTTCACTCCCATTGGCTGATTTCTGACAAGCAGAATCGCTGCTTTCTCATTGGTCAGCTTGTGATGGTCAGATTTTCTGTATCTTCACACCTATTGGCTGATTTCTGACAAGCAGAATCGCTGCTCTCTAATTGGTCAGCTTGTGATAAGTTGGATTTTCTGTATCATCACTCTTATTGGCTGATTTCTGACAAGAAGAATCGCTGCTCTCTCATTGGTCAGCTTGTGATTGGTCGGATTTTCTGTATCTTCACTCCTATGGCTGATTTCTGACAAGCAGATTCGCTGCTCTCTCATTGGTCAGCTTGTGATTGGATGGATTTTCTGTATCTTCACTCCTATTGGCTGATTCCTGACAAGCAGAATCGCTGCTCTCTCATTGGTCAGCTTGTGATTGGTCGGATTTTCTGTATCTTCAATCCTATTGGCTGATTCCTGACAAGCAGAATCACTGCTCTCTCATTGGTCAGCTTGTGATTGGTCGGATTTTCTGTATCTTCAATCCTATTGGCTGATTCCTGACAAGCAGAATCGCTGCTCTCTCATTGGTCAGCTTGTGATTGGTCAGATTTTCTGTATCTTCACTCCTATTGGCTGATTTCTGACAAGCAGAATCGCTGCTCTCTCATTGGTCAGCTTGTGATTGGTCGGATTTTCTGTATCTTCACTCCTATTGGCTGATTCCTGACAAGCAGAATAATTGCTCTCTCATTGGTCAGCTTGTGATTGGTCAGATTTTCTGTATCTTCACTCCTATTGGCTGATTTCTGACAAGCAGAATCGCTGCTTTCTCATTGGTCAGCTTGTGATTGGTCATGATTTCTGCATCTGTACTCCAATTGGCAGATTCCTAATCAACAAAATTACTACTCTCTCATTGGTCTGTTTGTGATTGGTCGAACTTTCTGCATCTGTACTCCTATTGGCTGATTCCTGATCAACAAAATAACTGCTCTCTTATTGGTCAGCTTGTGATTGGTTAGATTTTCTGTATCTGTACTCCTATCGGCTGATTTCTGATTAGAAAAATTACTACTCTTTCAATGATCAGCTTGTGTTTGGTTAGATTTTCTGCATCTGTACTCCTATTGGCTGATTTCTGATCAACAAAATTACTGCTCTCTCATTGGTCGGTTTGTGATTGGTCAATTTCTCTGTATCTGTACTTTTATTGGCTGATTCCTAATCAACAAAATTACCGGTTTCTCATTGGTCAGCTTATGTTTGGTTGGATTTCTTGCATCTGAACTCCTATTGGCTGATTCCTAATCAACAAAATACTGCTCTCATTGGTCTTTTTGTGATTGGTTAGATTCTCTGTATCTGTACTCTTATTGGCTGATTTCTAATCAACAAAATTACTGCTTCCTCATTGGTAAGCTTGTGATTGGTCGAATTTCTGCATCTGTACTCCTATTGGCTGATTTCTAATCTACAAAATTACTGCTCTTCATTGGTCAGCTTGTGATTGGTTAGATTTTCTGCATCTGTACTCCTATTGGCTGATTTCTGATCAACAAAATCACTGCTCTCTCATTGGTCAGCTTGTGATTGGTCAAATTCTCTGTATCTGTATTCCTATTGGCTGATTTCTTATCAACAAAATTACTGCTCTCTCATTGGTCTGCTAATATTGCAACATATCACTTTGAATTATCTGATTGATCAATAATAATAATAATGGATCACTCGGAAGACCATGACTCACTCTCGTAAAGGAGGAAAAGAGCAGTCATTATCCTAACAAATTTCACCATTATATTAGGCCTACTCCTAGTTTTTTCCTAGGCTTCTGCTAAGATTGATTGCCACATACTACTTGAAATTTTCCGATTGATCAAGAGTAATCCCATATTATTGACAGTAGCATTTGACGCTAGAACCAATCCAAGAATGTCTGTGACTTTCGTTTGTGGAAAGTGTAGTAAAGTTGTGCTTTGCTCACTCGTTGTAATTGAATTACAAACTACTCGACTCACATAGGAGTGCCCTTACAGGACCAGAGCATGTCACACGACTATCGTGCTCTTGTGAAAGTTTGTATCAATTTTTCATTAATGTGACGACTGCCTGCAATTTGGACAGAAATAAAAAGGCTGAATTCCTCGATTAGCGAAGGAGACACTTGTAGAACTTCTCGAGGGATACATGTACTGTTGTGAAGTACCCTTGCTTCCAACCAGCCATCAACTGAAGGTGAGTGTGCGGTGGATTGTTCTCAGTGGTGGAATTTGTACTTTTTGTTGCCTTTTTTCGCTCATCTCACCAACTTGCATGTTATCTTGTGTCTCTACTTGTAAACTTCTATCTTATGTTAACTCTACTTTCCCTCTCCAGGATTTTTTGCCTGGTAGACAACAAATTCTAGTCAATCTCTTCGGGTATCTAAGATAAGAATCATTGTAAAATGAATTAATTTGTTAATTCGGCGCTTCCATCATGGACTATTTCTATCAAAATTAGGGAGATAAACAATTTTGGGTTCATCCCGCTGATTCTCTCCCAATCATTAATTTGATACTGTGATTGTGGAATGTGATAAATGAATGAACAAGGTTTTGTGGGATCCCGAAATCATTTAACAATTGAAATTCAATTTAGATTGACACGTAATTGGAAGATGATCTTTGTGTAGTCACGGAGTAAGGGAACGTTGTCGCTTTCCTCCTCTCCCCAAGTGTTTGGGAATACTGTATTAAACAAGAAACGTTTTTTGAAAAAAACCAACGTGCTGTTTCTATTTTCTATGATATACTTTAGTTTTGAAAGGTTTTAAAATCATTAACATTTGAAGTTTCAGTTATTTATATTGTAATTGAATTGGAAGAAGTGTCTGAGAGCACATGTGATTGTCTAGGAAATTCTATTCTTCAACGTTATTGGAGCTCTGATTGAGGTACACTGATAACTGAATCCTAAACCCTACTCGAAGTGAATTTTGTCTCTTTTATTATAGAATCTAATACAATGTACTGTTCATGAGTTTCTCATGCAAAAATATAATCAATAAAGTGTGATCATGAATTTATTATACAAAAAAACACGTAATCGATTTCTTATTCATTTATTATTATTTCACAAAGGCGACTTTCTAGAAGTATTTAAGCCTATATAGGTGATCATGATGGGATGAATGATAATACAATGAAGGCAGAGTTATGAATGAATGAAAATTATAGGTTATGCTGTCCACTTGAATTGATTTGAGTCAATGATTATCATTTGATTCGATGATTATCACAATCATTATAATTATAATAATCATAATATATCGTAAATAATTCATCGAGCGATTGTAGTGAGCTTCTTGACTTATTATTTATTTACTTGTGACCCGTTTGTTGTTTTTCGACTAAATAATTGTCTATAAATAATTTTGACTGCTCTCATCAATAAACACATATCCTTCATTTCTTGAACTTACAAATCGAGGTTATCGGCCAACGAAGTTGACTTTTTAAGGATATAACAGGACAGAACATTGGAAGCGAATGAGAAAAATAGTTGTATACAAATCAGCTGTCAGCTGTTAGATGGATTGTAGATTTCATGCGACTAATGAATAGAAAAGAAATAAATGGAAGAAGATGAAAATATGGATGGTGAGAGAGGATGAAGAAGAAAAGAAAAGAAGGATGAGGAATAGGAGGAGGAGAATAAATTCAATTGAACAAGAACATGGTGGAAAGAAGGAAAAGCAGCTAGGAGATAAAGGAGGAGAAAGAAATGAAAAGAAAAAGAACATGAAGAATTAGAAGAAGAGGCGAAGGAGAAAAAAGAGAAACGCAAGAAAAAAGAGATGGTAAACATGAGGAAGAAGGGAAAAGTCTGTGGAGTAAAAGAAAAATAGATGACGAAGAACGAAGTAGAAGAAAAAGATAAGGTAGAGAGAGAGAGGAAATACAGCAGGGTGTATAACTGTATACCGTCGTACCCTAGTTCTGAAAACGACATTCTATGGTCTCATAATATTCGTGATGCGTGATGAGCTTTGCTAAGGGTGGAGTCGGTGAGAGAGGGTGGTTTAGAAGGGTGAGAACAGATGCATTTCCGACATGTGGCGCCCTCGCGCGCGCATGCGACAGAAATGGGAACTACAAGAGCCGAAAACTTCACGCCAACGTTCAGCGTTCAGATGTTATAAGCCTCTTGTGCGGGCTCCTCACGGATTTAATAATAATCATCAACAACTTTTCAAAAAAAAAAAAAAAAACTATCAAACAGTTGAAAAAATTAATTGAAAATCTTAACCAAGTTCACGTATTTATAAAGTACCGTCGTCAATCGTCTCTCTCTTCCTTATAAGTTATGATCTACGAATAATGTGTTCGGTGAAGTTGCGATAGAATCCTTCAACTTTTGGCAACAGAAATACTGAAAGGTTTCGGCTGCGTTGAAGTTGTTCGACGACCCGACATGATGGAAGGTTCCAGGTTTGGCAGCTCGTTGAAGATACACAACTCCAGTTGGATTCTTGTGCTATTCATCGTCTTCAGTGCTGGTGAGTGGTCAAAGTTTCAAACTTCATTAAAATAATTAAATGAAACAAAAACACACATATATCGTCAAATTCTACAGTTTTATTTGGTACAGGACCATGGTTTCGTGGCCACACACGTAAAGGACAGTGACTCAGCCGCATTTTCATCAAAATCACAAATCATTGTTTCACAAATCACTAATCCACAATCAAAATATTCATAAAATCATAACCCATGTACATAAGTCACAGATCCAAGAAAACTTTTTATAGAACGTAGAACTATAGGGAAAGATACGATTAATACAAATCATGTATTCACAAATCACTAGTTCACAATCAAAATCTTCATAAAATCATAACCCATGTTCATAAGTCACAGTTCAAAGGAAACTGTTCATAGAACGTAGAACCATAGAGGAACAA
>NW_024094529.1:0-10230 GCF_014356525.2 Nilaparvata lugens
TTTTAGTTATGCGAGTGAGTGAGTGAGTGAGTGATGAGTGAGTGAGTGAGTGAATCAGTCAGTCAGTCAGTGAGTGAGTGCCATTTCGCTTTTATATATATATAGATAACATAATATGTCATCAAAGACAGTGCTGGATTTCTCATTATTTCTGATCTGTTATAGGCCAGGTTGCACAAAAGCCGGTTAAGTTTTAATCGTTGTTATTCCACAAGAACAAATCAGAGAAGTCGTCCTTCAAAAATAGCCTCTTTTGTATATTTCTCGTAAAATTAACCACGATTAAAATTTAACCGGCTTTTGTGCAACCGGGCCTATAACAGATCAGAAATAATGAGAAATCCAGCATTAATTATTTTGTCTTTGATGACATAATTATGTTATTGATATATTATTTTATGTATTTCACAGTCAAGATTCGAGAGTTTGTACTGAATTGATCTTTGGAAGGAAATAATCAACATCTTCCCTGACTATCTGAATATCACTCAATTTCCTTGATCAACAAAGAGCAAGATAGAATTGAGGAGTTGCTTAGTGGACCTTCAAAGTTGCGGTCAGCAGAAATTACTCATTCCGATCTTGCTCCAATTTCCTCACTAATCTCCTTCTCTTCTCTGTCTTCTTTATTTTCTCTCTTCCTCATCTATCAACTCTTCCCACTCCTTCGTCTTATCCTTCTTCTTCTCTCAACATCCCTCAACGAACTTGCAGCTCTAATTCTATCTTCTCTCTCTTATCATGGTTAGTTCTCTTAGTCTTTGTAGAGATAAGTGGAAATATATTTTGAATATTCTTTCCGAGAATGGACATGATATGTCCAAAGCTCCGCCAATTTATGTAGATGCATAACATATTATTTATAGTTATTCCAATTGTTTTTTTCATATCAATACAGTTCAATAATTATTTTCTTAGTCTTTATATGTAAATTCATCTCTAATTTTGTGTATGCAAGCTATTGTATATAAGTGTATAAGCCAGTATATATTGTAATCTACATAAATAAAGTACTCAATCAATCAATCAATAACTCCATCTTCCAATATTCTTCTCCATTTTCGTCTATCACCTCATTCTCTACCTCATTCTTCTCCTTAGTTTCATCTTCTTTTCTCTTGTATCACCTTTTGAGGGTTTAGTGTGAGAGAGAGCCGGCTGCGCCCTAACTACGCTCTCCTAGAATTAAATAGAGGGAACGATTCAATTCATTCCGATCTTGCATCAAATCTGTATCCTTACTGATTTATCTCTCAATATCAACATTTTTGATTTTCTTTATCCTCTCTTACATTCATCTTTTTCTACTTCCCTCTTCATCTTCTCCTTTATCCTACCTCTTTCCTCACCTATCTCTTCATCCTCCTCACGTTCGTCTTAGTTTTCCCTCATTGATCGCATTTCTTTATCTTGTCGTTTTGCTTGCAATCTCCCTTCTATACCACCTCATTCTCTTTCTTCTCTCCAACTCAAACCATCTCCCCTCTTCCTTCATTCACGTCATACTTCTTTACTAGCTTATTTCCCTCACTACTTTTTATAATATGTTTATATTCACTACTTTCATATTCTATCTATCTCATAAAAACACTTCACTTATATGGGCTACTTCAGTTCAAATTAATAAAAATAACTTAATTTTAACTTAAACTGACCTATGGTCGAACTAGGCGTTAAAATATTTTAAGGTCTCCAAAAATAAAGGGTACTACAAGATTTCATATTGTTTTTATCAATTTTTATCTATCTCATATTTACTTTCCTTCTGCTTCCTCATTTGTCCTTCTTTTCAACAACTTGTTTTTCACACCTTCCTCCTCCTCCTCCTCCTCCTCCACTCCTCGTCACCCTCCCCCTCCTTCTCCCTCACTCCTCCTCCTCTTCCTCCTTCTCCTCCTCCTCCTCCACCTACAACTCCTCCTCCTCTTCTTCCACCTCCTCCTCCTCCTTCTCTTCTTCTTTCTCCTCATCCTCCTCCTCTTCCTCCTCCTCCTCCTCCTCCTCCTCCTCCTCCTCATCTTCCTCCTCCTCCTCCTCCTCTTTTCCATCTCCTCCTTTGTCTCACCATTCTTCTCTGTCCATATCCCAATCTCTCTTCATTTTATCCTCTGTTTCACCTTCCCTCTTCTTCTACCATCTTTTTCTTCTCTCCATCACAACCTTTATCTCATCATCCTTCTTCATCCACCTCTCCATCACTCCTTCACCTTCTCATTCCTTCTTATCGTGATCTTCTCCTTTGCCTTATCTTCCCTCTTCCTTTATGATCTCCACCTCCACTACATCTCCTCCTTCGTCTTACCATTCTTCTTCATCCATCTCTCCATCGCTCTCATCTCCTCCTTGTTCCACTTCCATCCTCTCCCTACTCATTCTTCCACCTTCTCCTACCTCTTCCCTTCCCACCTCCTCTACCATCTTCTACTTCTCCCCATCTTCTCCTTCATCTCATCATCCTTATTCATCCACACCCCCCTTCACTATCATCTTCTCGTTTGTTTCACTTCCTCCCTCTCATTACTCATTCTTCCACCTCACCTCCTCCCTCTTCAGTCTTGCTCATCAGGAACTGCTGACTGGACGACTTTTAATCACGTGATCAACCAACTTCTCAATTTCAGCAGCTTCTCAGACAATAGACCGAAATGAGAGGACGAATAATTACTCCATCAATAGAAATGCAAATCAGGTACCCAGCTAGCAAGTTAGTGGATACTTGATAGTTTCAAGTATTTACTTGACTCTGAGCACAATGTAATTTGATTATGTGTTTACTTGGTTGTTTATTTTGTGGTTGCAGTTGATTCATCAAGTTTATAGTTCACTAGTGATACAGTGAGTCTATATAATTTAATGAATTTGAATTCGGGGGAGAAACAGTTTTGGGCTGCGCCTGTTCATCCTTCATTGAGTTATTTGAGAAAATAATTGTGTATCAAAGGATCAATAAAAGAATAAAGAAAAGAATGAAAGAATCTCAGTCATCTCATGCAAGTTGCTCAGTTTGTAGTAGTTTGGTAGAAGGGAAGAGATTTTTATCACAGAGTTCCGCAACTATTCTGGAACAATATTTGATTAACAAGTTCAAATTTTTGACTCAAGAAAGTATAGTTGTCAGCTGTTGGTTTATATGTTCTAAAATAACTTTCGAACACTTCGATCAATCAGCTTCAAACTTTGAACACATATGAACACTTTGAACTCTTCGAACCTTTTCTCTTCTAATTCAAACTTAGAATACATATTCTTATAACCTTTTCTTTTCTAACTCAAACTTTGTACACAATATTCTTATAACCTTTTGTTTTCTAATACAGAATTTAAACATATTTTCTTCTAACCTTTTATTCTCTGACTCAAACTTTGAGCACATATTCTTATAACCTCTTCTTTTCCAACTCAAACTTTGAACACATATTCTTACAACCTTTTCTTTTCTAACCCAAACTTTAAACACATATTCTTATAAACTTTTCTTCTCAACTCAAACTTTGAACACCTATTCTTATAACCTTTTCTTTTTTAACTTTTCTAACCTGGTTACGTCCGTTGGAGATTTTCTCAGTCAGGGAAATAATTCATTTCTATAGATGCACAACAGCTGATAGAAGGCGGCATTTTTCGTCTTTTTGTGGCGAAAATTGCTACTCTTGAAAGTCTACTCTTATCTTAAGCAATCATCACAATAAAAAGATGCAAGAATCATAATTATAAAGTTCCAATATTATTCGGTTCAAATATAGTGAGAAACTGAAAGAAGACACCAATTTAAGTTTCAATTCAATTCAAAAATTAATTTATTTCGCACAAAATATTATTACAAAACATTGTACCAGCTAAAGATACAAAAAAAAAAAAATACTAATGAAAATCCACTATGAAAAACAACTTATTTCAACATTTTCTGTTTTGCTTTAGAGGAGAAGATTAAAATACTACGCAGGAACAGCTTGGCGAGTTTTTACTTCGAATCGTTGTATGGTTGTGTATGTTCGACAATTACTTCCATCAACTTCAAATCCTTTGTACCATTACACAGACCGAGATCATTGTCTAATGGAATATTTACTCACACTCCTTGTCCTTTTTCAGGATTACATCGAAATTTCATAAGAAAAATTGTAGTGACTTAAATTGTGTCTTGAACGTTATTTTTTATGTCCTTCATAAGCAAACAGGTGATTTCAGCTGTCTGTCTTGAATTTCGATTCTGTAATAGTTTTTCGTCATGAATGTACATACTTTTGGGCTTGAAATTCCATTCCATTCGACGATCAGGCTACAACAGTAAAAGGATAGTCATATTTAAATATGGTTTCCCGTTTATAGTACACTCACATATACAAAGTTAGAACAGGCTTATCCCTCCTTCACTGAAGGATGAGATACAGAGTGAAAAATTCCAAAAATGAACCAGCAGAATGATTTTGAAAAATAGAAGATAATTTCCCCCTACTCTGACAGAAGAAAAATGAACCACCAGAGTATTTACCTACTCTAAAGGTGCGTACAGATTTACGTGCCGCGAACATGAGCAATTCACTTTTAATCAGCTGATTACGAGTTTACGAGTTTGTGTTTTTTGAATAGTTACAAATTTTCTTAAATAACTCAATATTATTTGTGACAAGTGGTAATTGAGTGGAATATTTCCAATTAATTTATAAATTTAAGCCATCTAGATTCAAAATTAATAGTTTTAATGTTTATTTCGGAAAGCAATACTTTCCTTACCTATAGTAATAGGGCAAGGAAAGTAAAAAGAGACGATTTCAATTTTTATTTATATTCAAAAAGAACCCTAGAGAAAAAAGACAATTGATGGATGTGTTTGTTGTTCATTGATTGATACAGGGGAAATACGGTCTTTTAGGGTAAATCATTCTACAATGATGAAATTTGTATTTCATCCGAAGCTAGGATTATCCATGAATGTAATCGTTTGGAGTGCAGTGGAAAGTGAAATTTGATGAATTAAATCACGATAATCGAATGATGTATACGGTTAAATCATTCAAACAGCGTAAGTTCATCGTGCTATGGTGAATTTCTCGTCACGAAGTTAGTGGAATTGATAGAATAGCATTGTAGCTACGTTTCTTTTCCCACTCCCTTTAGCTATACTAGTTTGTAGATATATAGCAGATACTGTAGCTGTGATTCAAGTCATACCCAGTGATTATAGAATGTACACTGGTCATACCGGCAAATCTGATGTAATATTGATTGTCGATTCTTTTAAATAATGATCAATATGAGGTATTATATCATCTTCTTCTATTTATTTTTTTTTCTTCTTCATCTCCTCCTCTTCTCATCCTTCTCTCCTTCCTCCTCCTCCTCCTCCTCCTCCTTCTTATCCTTCTCCTCCTCCTTCTCCTCCTCCTCCTCCTCCTTCTCCTCCTTCTCATCCTCCTCCTCCTCTTTCTCCTCCTACCACCCCGATTAGCGATTGAATATTGTGGAAGTAAATTATATTCTTTACAATCATTTTTATTGACCGAGCGAAGTGAGATCTAAGATTCAAGTCGACGGTTTGGCATTTCTCTTAATAATTGAATGTTTAAATGTTTGAATGTTTAAATGTTTGAATGTTTGAATGTTTGAATGTTTGAATGTTTGAATGTTTGAATGTTTAAATGTTTATATGTTGCGCATTTACGGCAAAACGCGGTAATAGATTTTCATGGAATTTGACAGGTATGTTCCTTTTTTAATTGCGCGTCGACGTATATACAAGGTTTTTGGAAATTTGCATTTCAAGGATAATACAAAAGGAAAAAGGAGCCTCCTCCATACGCCAATATTAGAGTAAAAGTCAGACTATAGAATTATTAATCATAAATCAGCTGACAAGTTATTACACAGATGTGTGGAGAAGCCAGTCTATAGCTGTATTTCCATAAGGTATATAGTTCCAATCAGGTACTTGTGGATGAGAATACTGCGTGAGGTCTACTGTTCACAGAACTACTAGTGTATTAATAACATATGTCATCAAAGACGAAATAAAAATAATGATGGATTTCTCATTAATTCTGATCTGCTATAGGCCCGGTTGCACAAAAGCCGGTTAAGTTTTAATCGAGGTTAATTCCACAAGGACCAATCAGAGAAGCCGTCTTTTAAAAAGCCTCCTTTGATTGGTTCTCGTAAAATTAACCACGATTAAAATTCAACCGGCTTTTGTGCAACCGGGCCTATAACAGATCAGAAATAATGAGAAATCCAGCAATAATTATTTAGTCTTTGATGACATAAATATGTTATTGATATATTATTTCACAGTCAAGATTCGAGAGTTTGTACTGAATTGATCTTTGGAAGGAAATAATCAACATCTTCCCTGACTATCTGAAATATCTCTCAATTTCCTTGAATCAACAAAGAGCAAGATAGAATTGAGGATTTGCTTAAGTGGACCTTCAAAGTTGCGGTCAGCAGCAATTACTCATTCCGATCTTGCTCCAATTTTCTCACTAATCTCCTTCTCTTCATCTTCTTCTTTATTTTCTCTCTTCCTCATCTATCAACTCTTCCTCCTCCTTCTTCTTCTCTCAACATCTCTCAATGAACTTGCAGCTCTAATTCTATCTTCTCTCTCTTATCATGGTTAGTTCTCTCAGTCTTTGGTAGAGAGTAAGTGAGAAATATTCTTTTCGAAGAATGGACATTGATATGTCCAAAGCTCCGCCAATTTATGTAGATGCATAACAATATTATTTATAGTTATTCCAAATTGCTTTTTTCATATCATATACAGTTCAATAGTTATTTTCTTAGTCTATATTATGTAAATTCATCTCTAATTTTGCTGTATTGTAAGCTATTGTATATAAGTGTAAAAGCCAGTATATTATAATTGTAATCTACATAAATAAAGTACTCAATTAATCAATAACTCCATCTTCCCATATTCTTCTCCATTTTCGTCATCACCTCATTCTTCTCCTTAGTTTCATCTTTTCTCCTGTATCACTTTTTGAGGGTCAAGTGTGAGAGAGAGCCTCTCCTGAATTAAATAGAGGGAACGATTCAATTCATTCCGATCTTGCATCAAATCTGTATCCTTACTGATTCATCTCTCAATATCAACATTTTTGATTTTTTTTATCCTCTCTTACATTCATCTTTTTCTACTTCCCTCTTCATCTTCTCCTTTATCCTACCTTTTTCCTCACCTATCTCTTCATCCTCCTCACGTTCGTCTTAGTTTTCCCTCATTGATCGCATTTCTTTATCTTGTCGTTTTGCTTGCAATCTCCCTTCTATACCACCTCATTCTCTTTCTTCTCTCCAACTCAAACCATCTCCCCTCTTCCTTCATTCACGTCAGTAGTGGGGTTTTGAGAGAGCTGCCTATCCAATAGAAATCGAGGGGTGTGGCCTCCCCCCGCCACCCCCCCAGCCCCAGTCGGCCATTTTGGCCCCGCCCCCAGCCAATAGGAATCAAGGGGCGTGGCCACGCCCCCTCCACCCCCCCAGCCCTAGTCAGCCATTTTGGTACCGCCCCCTCCACCCCCCCAGCCCCAGTCAGCCATTTTGCTCCACCCCCCCAGCCCCAGTCGGCCATTTTGTCCCCGCCCCCAGCCAATAGGAAGCAAGGGGCGTGTTCAAAATGGCGTCGTGCCCCCACCACCCCAACCAATAGGAAGAGGCCATTGTAGCAGGTGTCCATCTCCCCTACCCAGCATGGGTGTGTTCAAAATGGCGTCCCCCTTCCCTAATGCCCCCACCACCCCAACCATAGGAAGTGTAGCAGGTGTCCCAACGGTTCCCCAGCGGCGGCGGCCATCTTTGTTGTAGCAGGTGTTAACGACTGCCCCAGTTAACACCTGCTTAATTTGCATATTAAAAATATCCCCACATTTAAAATCTTTAAACTCTCAAACTACACTACTAGCGCTAAACTCTCAAACTACACTACTAGCGCACAAAGTTTGGTGCAAATTAAACTATGTTCCTTGTTTTCCTCCACCACAGGAAGAATGAAAAAAATTACATTTCATATTTGTTCACGTATGAGATGTCATTTTCCCCACACTATGCTGTAAAAGGAATGGTGGCGCTTTTTTTAATGTGCTTTCCCCATATTGAGAAAACTCTAATTGAATGTTGCTATAATAGGATGTAGAATAGATAGGCTAATCTATTCTACATACTACTATAGTTATTCATTACAAAGTGTTAATCAACATTAGGCCTATTGCACAACAATATGTTCCTTTTTTCCTCCACCACAGGAAGAATGAAAAAAATTACATTTCATATTTGTTCACGTATGAGATGTCATTTTCCCCACACTATGCTGTAAAAGGAATGGTGGCGCTTTTTTTAATGTGCTTTCCCCATATTGAGAAAACTCTAATTGAATGTTGCTATAATAGGTTGTAGAATAGATCAGGCTAATCTATTCTACATACTACTATAGTTATTCATTACAAGTGTTAATCAACATTAGGCCTATTGCACAACAATATGTTCCTTTTTTCCTCCACCACAGGAAGAATGAAAAAAATTACATTTCATGAGAATTGTTATTTTTCCCACACTATGCTGTAAAAGGAATGGTGACGCTTTTTTTAATGTGCTATCCCCATATTGAGAAAACTCTAATTGAATGTCACTCAGTTATTCAATACAAAGTATTAATCAACATTAGGCCTATTGCACAATCAATGATGGGAATGGGTTTTTTTTTTTTTTTTATTTTTTTATATATTCCTTTCTTCTTCTAGAAGAACAAGAGGCGATTTACCTTCTCGTTGTACACACTTCAGATAGAGTTTTTGTTTGTTGAAATCCTCAAGTGTTTGAAGATTCAATACACTCACAATTTCTCAGGTAAGTAAACTTCGCAAAATAGTCACCATTGCTGTCATGATCGTATAACCTCATTATGATTCGCTGACCCTGTTGTGTTCTCACTAATCTAGCGTGTACAACACGGTACCACGAATCATGGTCAAGATCTTTGAGTGAGACCGTTGGATATTCAGTTTTCGAAATATAATGAATGACTTCATACTAAAAGTCTATCATTCCAGTGTTGCTTCTATGGTGTTCCATAATAATAATAATAATAATATAAAAAGCTTACCGCGATCGTGGCAAGAATAACAAAGCAGCTATATGCTTGCGTTGGTTGTCGGTTAAAGACTGAGCAAACCTGTTAAGCCGTCAGCCCCCCACAACCGTTTCCTGTCGACTCCTTCCACATTCCTTCTGTTGACTCGTTCTCCCCTCCCCCTCCTCCTCACACCTTCCTTCTGTTGACTTCCCGCCATTCACCTTTACCCTTTCTACCTTCTTCTTCTTCTTCTTCTTTACATGTAGCCGCATTCCTTTCTTCTCACCTCTTCTTTACAGCAGCTAGTCGCTTCTTCTTCTTCTTTACATGTAGGCGCATTCCTACCCACCTCTTCTTTACAGCTAGTCGCCGCATCTTCTCCTCCTCTGTTCACCTCTAGTGATCTTAAAATTTCTTCTTCAATTCTTATTAGCTTGTTTACATTCAAACTAAATGGTCTGTAATAAGCTAAGTAATCACTGATATCGTTAATATTAACTGTATTTAGAAATATTGCTTTCAATTGTCTAGCAATAGTACTGTTTTTTGTCTCTATTGCTTTTTGACACAAATCATACCATTCAATGTAGTTTTGTAATTTAATTTCTAAACATTCTGGCGCATAAGACCAAGTTTGCGGATTCATTATAGCTCTTCAATCTGCTGCTGCTGCTGCTAGCAAAGGTACACTAAATGAGTGGTACTAGAACAGTGAAATTTATTGCTTTTCGCTTCTCCCTTCCACCGCTACAGGTCAGACTGCATACTCTCTCGCTTTATCGAATCAAATCAATCCACAATAAACACATAGTATGCTTTCCCATCAAAATAAAACCTTGTCGGGCATAGTTGCGTTTTCGTTGTTTAGTTAACAGCTTACAATGTTTCATACTTTCCATTCTATTATTTTCGCATGTATAATCGATATCAGCAGCAGCATTACGATTCAATGAACTCATATTTTTTGTAGGCATTGAAGCAGCAGCAGCACTATTCTCCTTTGTTTGCTTGTTACACATCAAGATTGTCAAATAATGATAGGCACTGAACAACGCACAGCGGCCATTGGACGATTTGTTATGAATTTTGCATACACTAAAACACCAAGAATTTTCAAACATTGTATAGTCTGGTTTTTGAATATCCTCCGGCATAGTAAG
>NW_024094530.1:0-8850 GCF_014356525.2 Nilaparvata lugens
TTTTTTTTATTCCATTTCCAATATAAGTCACCGGTTCCATGGAACTTTGGAAATTTAAAATTCTTAGTTTATTTTTTTTATAGAGTTGGACTAAATTTTAGCAATGTGAAATCAAACCTTATTTATTTGAAAACATTTAATCTATTAAAATTTGAGAGAGACAGTTTTGGGTTCAGTCTATTATATATCATGGTATTATATAATTTGCTGTCATTTTTTTAGATAAATCAATTTATTTACAAAACAAAATGAATATTACAAAGAAGAACCTAATGTACTCAAATGCACCAGTATCAAGTACGGTAATAAAAAGTACTGGTACACCAAGCTTATAATATTTTTTGAAAGACTATAATGGTCTGCATATGAATGCCTGTGCTAAAAAAATAATACAATACTGTAGGACTATTATAAGAAAATAATGGTTTGAGAATACCAGGTCCTAAAAAACCACATCAATACCATTTTGTGTGATATATCGAACATTTAAAAAATCGTTTTCTAAGAAGCCTGAAATCGATTTTCGACACAAGCTTTCTTCTGCTCAATTATTGGCAGAATTGATTCCTGCGCAAATCTACTCTTAATAAAATAAATTGATTCTTCAACAAAATATCCGTGTTGTCGAATTGTGTAAAATATTTCATGAAAGCCCATATGACTTGATATATCTTCTAATTTTACATCACCAGTGCAATTTTCTAAATCAATTATATTCAGTCCTAAGGACTTGCGCAAGAATATTGAAATATTTTGCACAAATTGGCAATAAAGATATTTAGTCAGTCTCAACTTGTTTTATTCAGAGTATTGTACATAATGTAAATTTCATGCCCAGATATCATAATAATCCTATACAGCAACTTCTGTTCACATGTTTAGATGTTATATGTTTGTATTTCACTGGATCTCGAAAACGGCTCTAACGATTCTCACGAAATTCAGAAGATAGTAGGTTTATAATATAAAGATTCGATTGCACTAGGTCTCATCCCTGGGAAAACTCGCTGAAGGACATTAAAAGGATAATTATTATTCATCCTTGGAAAATAGCTGATAATAGTTATTTCGTTGTCTGTTGATGATGGAAGTTAGTGAGTGAGCGAGTTCATGTGTGTGGGACTGTGTCAAAACTATGACTCAGCTGTTGAACTTTTGTAATCATTCAATCAGGTACTTAGTGCCGGTTGCAAAAAAGCCGGGCTATTAGTAGATCCATCTTTTTGAAATGGTCTTCTCTGATTTGGTTCACGTGAAGTTAATCAGGATTAAAATTTAACCGGTTTTTGTGCAACTAGGCCTTTGTGAGGGAAATTTTTGCATTCCTCTGGGAATTAATCTCAATTTACTGTGATTAGATAGAACATTTCTGTATGAATGTTATTTTAATTTCTTCTTTCGTAATAAATTGTTATGCTTTTGTACTCCAGAGCGAAGCTCGGTCCCCGATATTATAGTACACTACTGATAACCAAACTGTTTGCAACCTTTTGTATTTCATCTTGCCATGTGTTAAGGCAAACGCACGGAGCAGCAGACAGTCATAGAAAAAAGCAAACGCCTGTGTGCAGACTCAAGGCCGGGACATATATAACCGCACCGAGCCCGCGCCGACGTACGGCCGAGCTAAGCCCACGACACGGTAATGGCGGTGGGAGAGCACACATATCCGGGCGACAGCAGTGTCTCAGTTCTGTAGTGCTACTGCGGTCTGATTTCTGAATGTGTTAAACTAATGTTGATAATAGAACACTATTTAAATCTTGTTACATCTAAATTGAATTTATAATTTAAATTTTAAACTAATTACCTGTAGACACAGAAAATGAGAATCATAGTGCTGGTATAAATACTTCAGTGCCTAACAATACATGTATCGGAAATATATATCCAGCAATAAAATTGTTATCTTCTGCCTTCTGCATCTACACGTAATTTGTTTTAAATTTAAAATTCAAGACACAATCACGGGTTCCTTATTTTACACTTTTTGTTGTTTATTTAATTATTTATTATATTATGTCTGTTATACATTTGGCTTAACTTATTTGGTTCTACTTTTACTTTAACTTATTTTTCCGTTCAACCATATTTCTCATCACTTTGATCGTACAAAACTGAAAAATTCTGTATCTCTTCAATAAGTTTTTCACTCTCTATGTTAAGGCTGTTCTGTATACCTTTTAATTTTTATTTAAATTGAATAATCTTTTTCAATATAATTGTTAAGATCATTATAAGAGTGAGAAAAAGTGGCAACTGAAATTTTTGAGTGGTCTAATGAGCGAGTTATGGGTTGTTGAAGTGATAAACTCTGTTTTCTCTCCAGATCATAAACGGTTTTGAATTTTCCATTGGAGTTTTTTATACATTCAGTATATCATTGGCTTTGTTCTAATATGCGTTTTTTCCCTAATCGCAAACCCTATCTGCCAATCGGACAGCTTCCTGTCTGTCGTGCCGTCTGAAAATATTACTCATGTGGCTTGGCCCTTAGTTGTGTTTATCAAGCATATGATTACTGTACCATATTGTTCGGGTCAAAAACAGGCACTGGTCAACGTCGGGGAAGGGGGGTGTATTCCATACGCCCAGACCTCATTTTTTGTTGAGATGATTTTAGAAGATGAAAGAGTTTAAAGTTGATCCTTTTTATTGGAGATGATAAATTTATTATATCTCCTGTGAAGTTGATCAAAAACGACGTATTAGATTGAAAAGAGCAATTAACCATATTATTTGAAACCAAAAATTGTTTCGAATCAGTCGAGCGGTCCTTTTCATTAATTAACGTAGGTACCGTACTTACATAAACTGTCATGTAATCATTTTTTGTGGAATTACCCATAACATATTTTTTCTGCTCGCCTGCAGACTTGAAAACCCATATATAATTCAGGAATATAAATGATGGGAAGTTTTCAATTGTAGGCTACACCATTATTACATATTTGCACATTTGAAATTTCATTGGATAAAAAGTTAGCGCGAAGTAGCGCTATTGGGTGGACTGGAATGAGCGGGAAGTTTCAAACTAGCGTATTCTATTTTTCATAGCAACGACAGTTCAATCACTCAGAAACTTTATTCTGCAGAATTCGATCACATATTATGATATCCGGCTCTTGATTTTCTCTGAAATAATATTATAAACAATATTTTTTATTAATAAAAAGTGAAGTACCGTATTGTTATGAAATGATAGCCTAATGCACATGACTGCTGATATTTCAGCAAAGATTGTCATTATAGAAAAATAGATTTCAAGATACCACTACAGTAACTTATAGTTGAATGCTGATTATAAACAATTAAATTTTGTGTTTGATTTCACCATTCAACTAAGTTACTGTAATGGTATCTTAAAATCTATTTTTCCATACGGTAATGACAATCTTTGCTGAAATATCAACAAAGTCATGTGCATTAAGCTATCATTTCATAACAATACGGTAGGCTACCTACTTCACATTATATTAATTCAAAATATATTGTTTTCTAGGTAGAAATTTGATGTAAGCTTACTTTCAACATGAATCTTCCAATATTTGTATAATTTGAATTCAATGTAAACTAAACTTCATTTCTAATTTTTTTTTATTCCATTTCCAATATAAGTCACCGGTTCCATGGAACTTTGGAAATTTAAAATTCTTAGTTTATTTTTTTTATAGAGTTGGACTAAATTTTAGCAATGTGAAATCAAACCTTATTTATTTGAAAACATTTAATCTATTAAAATTTGAGAGAGACAGTTTTGGGTTCAGTCTATATATATCATGGTATTATATAATTTGCTGTCATTTTTTTAGATAAATCAATTTATTTACAAAACAAAATGAATATTACAAAGAAGAACCTAATGTACTCAAATGCACCAGTATCAAGTACGGTAATAAAAAGTACTGGTACACCAAGCTTATAATATTTTTTGAAAGACTATAATGGTCTGCATATGAATGCCTGTGCTAAAAAAATAATACAATACTGTAGGACTATTATAAGAAAATAATGGTTTGAGAATACCAGGTCCTAAAAAACCACATCAATACCATTTTGTGTGATATATCGAACATTTAAAAAATCGTTTTCTAAGAAGCCTGAAATCGATTTTCGACACAAGCTTTCTTCTGCTCAATTATTGGCAGAATTGATTCCTGCGCAAATCTACTCTTAATAAAATAAATTGATTCTTCAACAAAATATCCGTGTTGTCGAATTGTGTAAAATATTTCATGAAAGCCCATATGACTTGATATATCTTCTAATTTTACATCACCAGTGCAATTTTCTAAATCAATTATATTCAGTCCTAAGGACTTGCGCAAGAATATTGAAATATTTTGCACAAATTGGCAATAAAGATATTTAGTCAGGTCTCAACTTGTTTTATTCAGAGTATTGTACATAATGTAAATTTCATGCCCAGATATCATAATAATCCTATACAGCAACTTCTGTTCACATGTTTAGATGTTTATATGTTTGTATTTCACTGGATCTCGAAAACGGCTCTAACGATTCTCACGAAATTCAGAAGATAGTAGGTTTATAATATAAAGATTCGATTGCACTAGGTCTCATCCCTGGGAAAACTCGCTGAAGGACATTAAAAGGATAATTATTATTCATCCTTGGAAAATAGCTGATAATAGTTATTTCGTTGTCTGTTGATGATGGAAGTTAGTGAGTGAGCGAGTTCATGTGTGTGGGACTGTGTCAAAACTATGACTCAGCTGTTGAACTTTTGTAATCATTCAATCAGGTACTTAGTGCCGGTTGCAAAAAAGCCGGGCTATTAGTAGATCCATCTTTTTGAAATGGTCTTCTCTGATTTGGTTCACGTGAAGTTAATCAGGATTAAAATTTAACCGGTTTTTGTGCAACTAGGCCTTTGTGAGGGAAATTTTTGCATTCCTCTGGGAATTAATCTCAATTTACTGTGATTAGATAGAACATTTCTGTATGAATGTTATTTTAATTTCTTCTTTCGTAATAAATTGTTATGCTTTTGTACTCCAGAGCGAAGCTCGGTCCCCGATATTTATAGTACACTACTGATAACCAAACTGTTTGCAACCTTTTGTATTTCATCTTGCCATGTGTTAAGGCAAACGCACGGAGCAGCAGACAGTCATAGAAAAAAGCAAACGCCTGTGTGCAGACTCAAGGCCGGGACATATATAACCGCACCGAGCCCGCGCCGACGTACGGCCGAGCTAAGCCCACGACACGGTAATGGCGGTGGGAGAGCACACATATCCGGGCGACAGCAGTGTCTCAGTTCTGTAGTGCTACTGCGGTCTGATTTCTGAATGTGTTAACTAATGTTGATAATAGAACACTATTTAAATCTTGTTACATCTAAATTGAATTTATAATTTAATTTTAAACTAATTACCTGTAGACACAGAAAATGAGAATCATAGTGCTGGTATAAATACTTCAGTGCCTAACAATACATGTATCGGAAATATATATCCAGCAATAAAATTGTTATCTTCTGCCTTCTGCATCTACACGTAATTTGTTTTAAATTTAAAATTCAAGACACAATCACGGGTTCCTTATTTTACACTTTTTGTTGTTTATTTAATTATTTATTATATTATGTCTGTTATACATTTGGCTTAACTTATTTGGTTCTACTTTTACTTTAACTTATTTTTCCGTTCAACCATATTTCTCATCACTTTGATCGTACAAAACTGAAAAATTCTGTATCTCTTCAATAAGTTTTTCACTCTCTATGTAAGCTGTTCTGTATACCTTTTAATTTTTATTTAAATTGAATAATCTTTTTCAATATAATTGTTAAGATCATTATAAGAGTGAGAAAAAGTGGCAACTGAAATTTTTGAGTGGTCTAATGAGCGAGTTATGGGTTGTTGAAGTGATAAACTCTGTTTTCTCTCCAGATCATAAACGGTTTTGAATTTTCCATTGGAGTTTTTTATACATTCAGTATATCATTGGCTTTGTTCTAATATGCGTTTTTTCCCTAATCGCAAACCCTATCTGCCAATCGGACAGCTTCCTGTCTGTCGTGCCGTCTGAAAATATTACTCATGTGGCTTGGCCCTTAGTTGTGTTTATCAAGCATATGATTACTGTACCATATTGTTCGGGTCAAAAACAGGCACTGGTCAACGTCGGGGAAGGGGGGTGTATTCCATACGCCCAGACCTCATTTTTTGTTGAGATGATTTTAGAAGATGAAAGAGTTTAAAGTTGATCCTTTTTATTGGAGATGATAAATTTATTATATCTCCTGTGAAGTTGATCAAAAACGACGTATTAGATTGAAAAGAGCAATTAACCATATTATTTGAAACCAAAAATTGTTTCGAATCAGTCGAGCGGTCCTTTCATAATTAACGTAGGTACCGTACTTACATAAACTGTCATGTAATCATTTTTTGTGGAATTACCCATAACATATTTTTTCTGCTCGCCTGCAGACTTGAAAACCCATATATAATTCAGGAATATAAATGATGGGAAGTTTTCAATTGTAGGCTACACCATTATTACATATTTGCACATTTGAAATTTCATTGGATAAAAAGTTAGCGCGAAGTAGCGCTATTGGGTGGACTGGAATGAGCGGGAAGTTTCAAACTAGCGTATTCTATTTTTCATAGCAACGACAGTTCAATCACTCAGAAACTTTATTCTGCAGAATTCGATCACATATTATGATATCCGGCTCTTGATTTTCTCTGAAATAATATTATAAACAATATTTTTTTATTAATAAAAAGTGAAGTACCGTATTGTTATGAAATGATAGCCTAATGCACATGACTGCTGATATTTCAGCAAAGATTATCATTATAGAAAAATAGATTTCAAGATACCACTACAGTAGCTTATAGTTGAATGCTGATTATAAACAATTAAATTTTGTGTTTGATTTCACCATTCAACTAAGTTACTGTAATGGTATCTTAAAATCTATTTTTCCATACGGTAATGACAATCTTTGCTGAAATATCAGCAAAGTCATGTGCATTAAGCTATCATTTCATAACAATACGGTAGGCTACCTACTTCACATTATATTAATTCAAAATATATTGTTTTTAGGTAGAAATTTGATGTAAGCTTACTTTCAACATGAATCTTCCAATATTTGTATAATTTGAATTCAATGTAAACTAAACTTCATTTCTAATTTTTTTTTATTCCATTTCCAATATAAGTCACCGGTTCCATGGAACTTTGGAAATTTAAAATTCTTAGTTTATTTTTTTATAGAGTTGGACTAAATTTTAGCAATGTGAAATCAAACCTTATTTATTTGAAAACATTTAATCTATTAAAATTTGAGAGAGACAGTTTTGGGTTCAGTCTATTATATATCATGGTATTATATAATTTGCTGTCATTTTTTTAGATAAATCAATTTATTTACAAAACAAAATGAATATTACAAAGAAGAACCTAATGTACTCAAATGCACCAGTATCAAGTACGGTAATAAAAAGTACTGGTACACCAAGCTTATAATATTTTTTGAAAGACTATAATGGTCTGCATATGAATGCCTGTGCTAAAAAATAATACAATACTGTAGGACTATTATAAGAAAATAATGGTTTGAGAATACCAGGTCCTAAAAAACCACATCAATACCATTTTGTGTGATATATCGAACATTTAAAAAATCGTTTTCTAAGAAGCCTGAAATCGATTTTCGACACAAGCTTTCTTCTGCTCAATTATTGGCAGAATTGATTCCTGCGCAAATCTACTCTTAATAAAATAAATTGATTCTTCAACAAAATATCCGTGTTGTCGAATTGTGTAAAATATTTCATGAAAGCCCATATGACTTGATATATCTTCTAATTTTACATCACCAGTGCAATTTTCTAAATCAATTATATTCAGTCCTAAGGACTTGCGCAAGAATATTGAAATATTTTGCACAAATTGGCAATAAGATATTTAGTCAGGTCTCAACTTGTTTTATTCAGAGTATTGTACATAATGTAAATTTCATGCCCAGATATCATAATAATCCTATACAGCAACTTCTGTTCACATGTTTAGATGTTTATATGTTTGTATTTCACTGGATCTCGAAAACGGCTCTAACGATTCTCACGAAATTCAGAAGATAGTAGGTTTATAATATAAAGATTCGATTGCACTAGGTCTCATCCCTGGGAAAACTCGCTGAAGGACATTAAAAGGATAATTATTATTCATCCTTGGAAAATAGCTGATAATAGTTATTTCGTTGTCTGTTGATGATGGAAGTTAGTGAGTGAGCGAGTTCATGTGTGGGACTGTGTCAAAACTATGACTCAGCTGTTGAACTTTTGTAATCATTCAATCAGGTACTTAGTGCCGGTTGCAAAAAAGCCGGGCTATTAGTAGATCCATCTTTTTGAAATGGTCTTCTCTGATTTGGTTCACGTGAAGTTAATCAGGATTAAAATTTAACCGGCTTTTGTGCAACCTGGCCTTTGTGAGGGAAATTTTGCATTCCTCTGGGAATTAATCTCAATTTACTGTGATTAGATAGAACATTTCTGTATGAATGTTATTTTAATTTCTTCTTTCGTAATAAATTGTTATGCTTTTGTACTCCAGAGCGAAGCTCGGTCCCCGATATTTATAGTACACTACTGATAACCAAACTTGTTTGCAACCTTTTGTATTTCATCTTGCCATGTGTTAAGGCAAACGCACGGAGCAGCAGACAGTCATAGAAAAAAGCAAACGCCTGTGTGCAGACTCAAGGCCGGGACATATATAACCGCACCGAGCCCGCGCCGACGTACGGCCGAGCTAAGCCCACGACACGGTAATGGCGGTGGGAGAGCACACATATCCGGG
>NW_024094531.1:0-9835 GCF_014356525.2 Nilaparvata lugens
TGATGATAATGTGTTGAATGGTTATCAAATAAGCACACAAACTAGGACATAATGATTGATGAAAATGGATAAAGTTTTCCTAAGATGGACGCATTAATCGAAGATGTTACACTTTATAGCTGTCTAAGGAGAGTGACGCTGTCTTGCTGGCTGGTGAAGAAGCAGGTACTACCCGTAGCAGAAACATGACATGATCGGCAGTGATGCACACAAACTTGTCGAATGAAGTGAAAATATAAAATCGATATTAAGCGAACTAAAGGTGTTGAGGTTGATGTGAATGTTGAAATATACCAATGGAGGTTCAAAAACAATGAACTTACAATTCAAAATACTTATAGACGAATATTAAACTAGAAAACACTGAAAGAAGCAGACGACAACTAGCGCTACTATCGATCAAGCGATCAATGAAACTGTGACGTCAGAGATCGCATGACAAGTGAAATGTTGTCCAGGGGCTGTAGCAGCGGTAGATTCAAATATTACAAAAACAAGATGGACGACCATAATCCTGGCTAAAATATGAGACCAATCTAACAGTTGTCGACATTCCATTAGGTGGCGTGATTATCTTTTGGCCTTTGTTTGCCGCTCTTCCTTTACAGTATCACGTATGTTAATTATGACGTTTTCTGAAATTTGACAATTGAACAAACACAGAAATATAGAAAACTAAATGTATGTTGGAAATTATTCAAGTTATAGTAATTTAAAAACCGACCATCCTTTTTGGGCCATTCTGTATCTTACAACAACACACAACGTTCACATACACATAAGGAACTAATTTTATAATCGGAAGAAACATAAATTATCAGCCATACTAAATTAGGATATTTATTGAGAACAATATTTTCAATAAGTCAAAATCACAATGATTATCCAGAAGCGAAATGCTAGTTGCAATTCAATACAGAAGTGGAATTAGTGTTAATCTAGCTCTAGAAGATCCACATTTACGAGTAACATTTTGAATGAATAACGCAACACATTGAAAAAACTGGTTATTTATATAGTAATCAGTCTGCTACTATTTACATTTTATTTTACATACTACTATATCCATTTCATTTACATTTATGACAGACTGGCACACTGTCAAACGAGAGAAGGAGGTAGTAATTTCAAGCATCTTTTAAAATGAAATGTTAGTAGCAGACAGATTACTAAATAAATAACCATGTTTTTCAATGTGTTTCGTTATTTATTCAAAAAAGTGTTGATTTATGTTTCATTACTTTACCTATCATTTCTTTACAAACTAAAACTTCAATCAGCCGCCATTTTTGGTAGAAGTATCATAGAACATTTTTATTGATGCCATATTTCTAGTTTTAAAAAAGTATTTAAAATGATGTAGCAAAATGGGTGTTAACAATATTAAAGTTACAACCTCTAAGTCACCCCCTTTCTTATGAGGGGTTGAAATTCAGTTGTATGTCAATAGGTAGAGTATTCGTCCAATAACTTCAAAATCAAAATCAAATTTATTTCCTAAAAAAATACATTCACAGAAACAGAAATATTACATTAGTCTATGAAGAAATATCTCCCTGCAAAGGTAAAAACCTGAGCGCAGGAAGGAGTCTATATAAATTCTGATCACAACAAAGCAGCAAGAAGGCGAACTATTCTAAGCAAAAACAATGCATAAACTATTTTGATTATTTTTCTTACAGCTTATTTTAATAATTCTACTAGGCACAACATTTATTAATCTATTAACTCTGTAACTGAATTGATATCGACAAACATTTAGGTCAACTCTGTTTTGGACCACTGTCAAATTTCTTAGGTTGTACGGGGTTTCATGGATATCATGTTGAATTTTATTTTTATCTGCATACTGAATTAGACTTTTAATATATAGCTTTCTTAGAGTCAGAACATCAAATTCTCTAAATAACTCTGAGCTTGGGTAGAGTCTGGGCTCACCCAACGCTGCTCTCATAATATGCTTTTGCACCACAAACAACCTACCTATGTGACAACCCGCCGCACCACCCCACGCCAGTAAACCATACTGCAAGATGGATTGAACGTAAGCAGTATAAAGCAACTTTGAAATACTTTTATCATTAATCAAACTAATTCTGTGAAATCTATATATTAAATATTTTAGCTTTTTACATTTATCATCAATTTGACAGTTCCATCTAAGATGTGAATCAATAATAATCCCAAGGTACTTGGCAGAGTCTGTTTTATCCAGTACTGCACACCGGCAAGGGGTTGATGCAGGCAGACTGCAGGAAGGAGAATGCAACTTCAAGGTCAGATTTATAGGCTGAGTCCTAGCATTTGGTGAAAAAGTTATATATGTACTTTTTTGTGATTGAGTGTGAGTGTATTTTCATTCAACCAAGACTCAACGATGCTCAATCCCTCAGCTGCAAGAGCATATACATCCTCCCATGATGTACCTGTAAATGTTACCGTGGTATCATTGGCAAACGAGATAAGCGTTCTTTTATCAGTACTCAAATTTAGTAGGTCATTTATATAAATGAGGAATAGTATCGGAGAAAGCACCGTACCCTGTGGTACACCATATCCTGATAATTTGTTTGATCTGTCTTGTCACCAATAGTTATTATTTGTGTTCTATCCTTTAAATAATTTTCAAACAATTTTAGAGCTATACCCCTAATTCCTAGGTTTTCCAACTTTGTTAACAGTTTTTTGTGAGGTATTGTATCGAAGGCTTTCGCCAGATCCAAAAAAACTGTAAGAGTCTTCCTACTACTTGTAAAATTCTCAGTAACAATGTTTAAGAGATGTGATATGGCATCTTGTGTACTCTTCCCAGCCTGAAACCCATATTGATTTTTATTTATAATGTTATGGTTATCTAGATAGTTTATAAGTCTTATTTTTATTACCTTCTCCATAACCTTTGATAAACTGCAAAGTAAGCTTATTGGTCTGTAGTTTGATGGATCATTTACATTTCCCGCCTTATATAGTGGAACAACCCTTGCAACTTTAAACTCCTGAGGAAAGTGTCCATGTTTGAAACATTCGTTTATAATAAAAGCTAAAGGTTTTGCTATATAATTGGATATATTTCTTAAACATTTATTGCTGATTTTGTCAATACCCGGTGAAGAATTATCTTTTAGAGTCCTTACTGTGTTTATTATTTCATGTTCATTCGTTGGATAAAAGAAAAAGGAGTTGGGAGAATTAATATGGGTTTCAGGAAAATTTGCTTGGTTGATATTTCTAGGGATAGAATTCAATTGCAATCTCTCAGCATAGGTCTTACCCACTTCAGAAAAATGCTTGTTGAGTATGGTGGGCTCAATTTTAATATTAGTGTTCCTAGTTTTTTTGTCAAGTAATTCATTAATACAACTCCATAATTTTTTACAGTTTGTTTTAGTTTGTGCTATTTTATTTTTGAAATAATCCTGTTTAGCTTTCTTTATTAGATTCCTCAGTATGTTTCTATATCTAGTGTATTTGTTCCTTAGTTCAAGGTTTAGGGGTTGTTTTGCCATATTTTTATACATTTTGTCTCGTCTTCTTATGCAGTTGATCAAATTCACGCTCATCCAATTCTTTAATGGTTGTAGTTTATGCCGCAGATTAACTTTAGTTTTAGCAGTATTTATATGTTCATTTAGTCTATTAATAAAAATTTCTGTTAGATTTTCCAAGTCACACCCCTTCATTATACAATCCCAAGATTCTTTTTTTAGAACATCAATTAGCTGTGGATAATTTATTTTTTCAATGAATTTCACTTGCTCTTTAGGTTCGAGTGTGAGGTCCAAGAACCCCACAACCAGGCCTATTCCGAAGTGGTCCGTGATGCTTGTTTTAAAAATAACGCCAGAATCTCTTCAGATTTAGGTTTCCTACTCTTATAGAAAATATGATCAAGACAGGATACTGAATTACCTTGAATTCTAGTTGATTTATTGATATAAGATTGGAACCGTTTAAATGCAGTAAGCTACAGTATTCATTTACAAGATTTGTATTTAGATTTTTATTAATATTTATGTCGCCGACCAAAATAATGTTATCTCTATCTTTCAATTTTTCTAAGCACTGACCTAGGTCTTCAATAAACTCATCAACCCGTAATGATGGGGATCTGTAAACTGCAATAATTGTGAAATCTCGCTGCAACTGTGGATCATGAACATCTAGAATAATTGAATTTGCTGAAGCAATGTCAATTTCCAGAGTCTCAGTCCTCAAATTCTCCTTTATAAATATACATAATCCATCAGACTTACTAAATATAGCCGGTGAATCAATTACTTAATAGCCATTTAGATTGAAGTTAAACTCATGATCATCAGACAACCATGTCTCCGACAAAATTATCAAGTGATAATCAGTTTTACAATGCTGCAGCATATATGAAAACTCATCGAAATTACACCTCATGCTGCGTATGTTCAAATGTAAGATATTTAAGGAGGATCGGCAGTCTTCATTAAAAATGTTAAATGGTTGAAAATCGAGTATATCTTCTATTTCTATAGTATTATAGCATCCATCTTCAATATTACCGCTAAAATCATCCAAAAAAACAATGATGAAAAATAATTCAATTTCGCAAATCGGGAGAATGTACAAGAAAGAAAAAATAAATTAAAAATGTAAAAAATAAAGAAAAGTAAAAGAAGAAGAAGGGTAAAAAATAATTACCTTCCTTATGAAGTTAGCCTGTGTACAGCCGTGTAATTCAATAGAAAATTAATTTAGTGATTGTTATGCAAAAAGAGATGTAATAAATTGATTTTTTTTTATGTGAATATGTGTAATAAATTCACATTATCGTTTATTTTCAAGCTCAGAATTTCATTATAAAGCCAAAATTATTGTTCAAAATGGGGATAGTGCTAGTTAGAACTTTTAGTAAGACGTTAGGCCTTTTATGCATAATATTCAAAGGCAAGCATACATTCTCATGTAATTATATCAAGCATTTGTTTTGAGACAAATGAATCAGAATTGAAAGTGAGACTGAGATGTCAAAAGTAGAATATGAATAAGAAATTATTCAAATATATGAACAACTTGTATAGTAAATAGTAAAAACGCAGTGCGGTGGTTGTTATCATAGCAAGAACTTTAAACAATGGTAGAATTTGGAAGACAAAAAGATAGTGATAGATAGTGACAAGAAACTAAGAATACGGGGGAAAGGAAGGCAGAGAAATTCTTTACTCTATCATAATATTATCAACAAAGATGTTATCCTGACTTTATCATCAGTAGAGGGAGTTCAAGAGATTGAGGAAGCTTTTTTGCTCGAAATCCCCCTCCCCCCTCTCCCCCCTCGTCCATCCCTCCTCCCCTTCCCCCCGCCTGTAGGGCGGGGGGTGTTCTAAAAATAGATTTCCCCTTCCCCCTGTCCAGTGGAGGTGAGGGGGATAGAGTGAGAGGGAGATATATCTTTCTCTCTCTTTCTAAAAATAGATTTCCCCTTCCCCCTGTCCAGTGGAGGTGAGGGGGATAGAGAGAGAGGGAGATATATCTTTCTCTCTCTTTCTAAAAATAGATTTCCCCTTCCCCCTGTCCAGTGGAGGTGAGGGGGATAGAGAGAGAGGGAGATATATCTTTCTCTCTCTTTCTAAAAATAGATTTCCCCTTCCCCCTGTCCAGTGGAGGTGAGGGGGATAGAGAGAGATATCTCTCTCTCTCTCCAGGTGAGGGAAAAAAAATTTCCCTTTTAGGAGGAAAAATTCCCTCTCTCTACTGTCAAATTAAAGTGAATCCATATTTCTACATCTAATGCTATACTGACAGATTGAGGTGAATGATAGATGTGGGGAAAAAATCTCTTTGAGAGGGAAAATTCTCTACTGACAAATTAAAGTGAATTCATATTTCTACATCTAATGCTATACTGTCAGATTGAAGTGAATGCATTTCGCTCTAATGCCAGACTCACTTTGAGAAATTCCTTTGGTGTCAGATTAAAGTGAATTCATATTTCTACATCTAATGCTATACTGACAGATTGTAGTGAATCCATTTCGCTCCAATGATATACTACGATGACAGGCTCAAGAGATAGAGATCTCCTTCTTTTACTCGTGCCATCTCTTTCCCGCACCCTTTGCGAAAGGAAAGGAGATAAGAATCAATTGAGAAATTCTCTCCCAGTATAGATGAGAGGGAAAAATTCCCTTGGTGACAGATTAAAGTGAATCCATATTACTCTAATCCAAAGTGAGGTCAATGACTCTCTCTACATCTAATTGAATTGAGAAATTCTCTCTCATCTAATGCTATAATCTCTACGTTCTTTTACATTTTTTATCTGCAATATCGTACAAGCATTTCCAAAGTTCATCGGAATTTTTAACAACAGATAATGACGAATCATTTGTACAATCATAATGTAGATGACCGCTGTCTAGAATATTGAGCAGTTCGAAAATCTCAGATAGAATCGAAAAGTGTACATTTTCTGTTTTTGTTAACGGTAAATCAACATCTTGACATCCTGTTGAAAATTTAATATTCTTCGCAATTGAATCAAATTCATTAAATGAAATTGACATCAAGAGACGAGATAATTTTTTGAATTTTGAAAAACCATAACACTGCATCTCGCAGATGTTTGACGTGACTCGAATGAGGGGAAAGAATTCTAAATTGATGAGATGCACGTGTTATATGCGCACGTGCACTAAAGATTACCCCACACGTGCTGTCTGCTCTAGCTCTAAGCAGCAACTAAACTAAAAAACGTGAATGGGATATCGGAATGAAAAATCGTTTGAAGGCAGAAAACGTTTATTTACACATTTCACTACAACAACACATAACTTCATCTTCAATTCTAATTAGCTTATCTATACATAAATTATGAGGACGATAATAACATAGATAGTCTCTTATATCATTTAAATTCACCGTGCTTAGAAAAATGTCTTTCAATTGCTTCGCCAAACTATAATTTTCAGGAGTTGATTTCCTAATTGCACTTTCACACTCATCGTACCAATCAATACAGTTTTTTAACCTCACTTCCAATTCGTTGTCGGAGCCAACCACTTTCTCGGATCCATGTTGTTGAGCGAATGAAGAAAACTAAGTGTAGGCAGGAACTATTATAGAGTAATTAAGTGGTCTTTCTTCATCAATTGACGATAGACAACATGTACGCGCTTTATGCAGTCTCAATGCATGCAGGCAATAAACACACTGTAGATCCTTTCCGTTGTAGAAGAATCCATAATGAGCAAAGTTTCTTTTCTGTGAATTTGTGTACATTGGAGCCATTTTCATACTTTGCATTCGATTGTTTTCGCACAAGAAATTATTTGTTTGATACATATTTTTAAACAACAAAGAATTATAATGTTGAGCAGAGAATAACGCACAGCGAGAATGTGGTTTATTTTTATGAATGTTGCATGCAGCATAACACCATGAACTAGTGAAAAAGCTGAAATCAGGTTTTGGAAAATCCTCTGGTATGCATTGTACGTCGCTATGCAATCTTCTTAAAAACTTTGCTTTCTCAGTTCCTTTTGTGAAAATTTTCTCATAAGCTGCAAGGTAATCACGTATTAATGACTCACTGTATTCTAAATCTCCATCTTCCCATTTTATTTTATGATAGTGACGTTCTAACCATGTTACATCGTTATACAATTTTGCACTCAATTCTGTCTTTGCAAATGGTGATTTGAAATGGAACACAATATAATTATTAAACTGATCAATTATGGCAAGTTCTTTCACAATAATTTGATTACAATCTTGTTTAAACCAGTGAAGATCAACCGTAGCAATTTTAGCACTCGCTTGACCTTCTTTCTCTTCGCGGGCTTTGTCTCTCCCCTCAGCGGCGGCGGCGGACTCCTCGAATCCTCCTTTGTCCTCCTCCACCTGCAGCGGCTTCGGTAATCCTTCGTCTCTCCCCTCCTCCTCCTCCACCTCCAGCGGCTTCGGTGTACTGCACCTTGCTTCATAATAGAAACTATCAAGATCGCACTGAATACCAATAGAGCGAGTTTGTGGCTTGTCCAAAATATCAGAACACAAAGAATAGGACATGTTGACTGTTCAAAGGTGAAACTGATAATGGCTTACATTTGTCGCAGTACACACCTTATATAACCTGCAGTGATGCACTCTATCAAAAATTACTGAACTTCTTTCACCATACTCGTGAGAGGTGTGTATTCCATCACACGATCGCTAATTAAAACGCAATACGCGGAAGTATTTGCAGGTACTGCACTTTTAAATTCCATTTCAATACGAACATCTGTCGATGATTTCAAATGACTTGGTTGGTGTGAACAATCTACAACAATCAACGGTGTTGATTCACAAAATGTTTTAAAATCGATTTCTGTTCCGAGTTCGCTATTGATTGAATGATTATAATACGAGGCGCGAAATCCAAGAACATCTGGTATAAAACCTCCTTCTTACCTAGCAGATTTTCATATGGATAATACTCACTGTTCAAATATACTTTAACATTGTAAATACCGCAGCTATCGAAATTAGATATTGATTTTTTTATTTTATTCTTACGATCAGTTTGAAATGCAATTATAACGTATTTTGGACTATCAAAACTCGATGTGGTACGAACTGCCCAAGAATGGTTAAGTGAATTTTGCAAATTTGGTAATTCACAAATTTCCCAATGGCGGAAACCTAATTTCAGTGGAGTGTCAGCATCGAGCAGTCTCAAAAATTTCAGTCTTACATGATCTTCTAAAGTTATGTAGGGCATGCGCCATTGCAGTTTTGTAATTTTCACACTAACGTTTGTTCTGCTTTGAGACTCAACACAATTTAGATCTGTCGGTGACCTCAATAAGACGAGTTCCTGTTTCAAATTTAAAATTATTCTTTGAAAATCTTCAAAAAACGGCAGGATTAATTTCAGCGGAACACAGAAAGTGAATGTATTATCCGTTAGCTCATATCCTGCTCTGTCAAAACCAGCCAAGTGATATGTGTTTTTATCGAGAGTATTTTTCACCAATATAGCTTTAATTGTGGATGTTAATCCAATCAATCTTGATTTAGAAATTTGCTGACCTGCTAATTCATATCGTATTTCGTCAAAAAGGTTACCGATTACGTTACTGCTTAATTTATAGTCTGCTGCAACTGGTGTATCGGCTGGGTCTTTTCCCGGTTTTGTACAGTTAACTGTTCCCTCAATCAATATGAATGATTTACAAGGTAAAGAATAGACATCTAAAGAATTTATGCCAATACGTGCCTCGTCAGAGTTTTTTATTTCCTGTCCCGAATAAACTGTATGAGTGTGAAATTGGAATTTAGTAATATCATTATAAAACTGAAGGTCTGTCTCCACATCCAGAATTTCACTAATTGCTGCCGCTCCCCCGCCTAACATGTCGCCAATCGACTATAAACCCAACTTTTCTAATATTCTCGCGCTTTTAGCCGACAAAGCACGTTTGTTTTTAGGTGTTGTCGCTATCGCGTTCCTTTCTCTAATGACTTGATTGGTCTTATTCGAACGTGGGTTGAAAATAAGATAACCCATTACTTCTCACATATGTGCAACCTAATTGTAATTGTATCTCCGCGGAAATCAATAAACGATCCGTTCTGGTCCGTTACCTTTACATTAATAGTTTGAATTCGATGCGTATTCAAAGGTACATAAATAATCGGTGATGGTACTTCGTTTATTAAATAACCGCTAGGAACCTTGGTAAAAATTCGTAGATTACATGTTTTGTTTTCCCTCAGAGTAACTGCCACAAGCTAAATTACACTCAACAAGAATACTGTCAACGCTTGTTATGTTAACCAAATGTTTGGAATAATGCCATTTATTTGGCTGCAAAACAAC
>NW_024094532.1:0-9658 GCF_014356525.2 Nilaparvata lugens
ATTTCTCATATGTCTCTTCAAATTACTTGATCGAGCACATTTATAGTCACAATACTCGCAGCTGAAAGGTCTTTCTCCTGTATGTGTTCTGATATGTATCTTCAAATTACTTGATCGAGCACATTTATAGTCACAATACTCGCAGCTGAAAGGTCTTTCTCCTGTATGTGTTCTGATATGTATCTTCAAATTACTTGATCGAGCACATTTATAGTCACAATACTTGCAGCTGAAAGGTGTTTCTCCTGTATGTGTTCTGATATGTATCTTCAAATCACTTGATCGAGCACATTTATAGTCACAATACTCGCAGCTGAAAGGTCTTTCTCCTGTATGTGTTCTGATATGTATCTTCAAATTACTTGATCGAGCACATTTATAGTCACAATACTCGCAGCTGAAAGGTGTTTCTCCTGTATGTGTTCTGATATGTATCTTCAAATTACTTGATCGAGCACATTTATAGTCACAATACTTGCAGCTGAAAGGTGTTTCTCCTGTATGTGTTCTGATATGTATCTTCAAATTACTTGATCGAGCACATTTATAGTCACAATACTCGCAGCTGAAAGGTGTTTCTCCTGTATGTGTTCTGATATGTATCTTCAAATTACTTGATCGAGCACATTTATAGTCACAATACTTGCAGCTGAAAGGTGTTTCTCCTGTATGTGTTCTGATATGTATCTTCAAATTACTTGATCGAGCACATTTATAGTCACAATACTCGCAGCTGAAAGGTCTTTCTCCTGTATGTGTTCTGATATGTATCTTCAAATTACTTGATCGAGCACATTTATAGTCACAATACTCGCAGCTGAAAGGTCTTTCTCCTGTATGTGTTCTGATATGTATCTTCAAATTACTTGATCGAGCACATTTATAGTCACAATACTCGCAGCTGAAAGGTCTTTCTCCTGTATGTGTTCTGATATGTATCTTCAAATTACTTGATCGAGCACATTTATAGTCACAATACTCGCAGCTGAAAGGTGTTTCTCCTGTATGTGTTCTGATATGTATCTTCAAATTACTTGATCGAGCACATTTATAGTCACAATACTTGCAGCTGAAAGGTGTTTCTCCTGTATGTGTTCTGATATGTATCTTCAAATTACTTGATCGAGCACATTTATAGTCACAATACTTGCAGCTGAAAGGTGTTTCTCCTGTATGTGTTCTGATATGTATCTTCAAATTACTTGATCGAGCACATTTATAGTCACAATACTTGCAGCTGAAAGGTGTTTCTCCTGTATGTGTTCTGATATGTATCTTCAAATTACTTGATCGAGCACATTTATAGTCACAATACTTGCAGCTGAAAGGTGTTTCTCCTGTATGTGTTCTGATATGTATCTTCAAATTACTTGATCGAGCACATTTATAGTCACAATACTTGCAGCTGAAAGGTGTTTCTCCTGTATGTGTTCTGATATGTATCTTCAAATTACTTGATCGAGCACATTTATAGTCACATAACTCACAACTGAAAGGCTTTTCCCCAGTGTGTTTCGTCATGTGTCTCTTCCAATGAGTGATCGATGGAGTTTTATAGCTGCAGTCAGCACAGCTGTAGAGCTTGATCTTTTTGCCAGCCACAGATGGCTCAGTGCACTCTTCCATGGGAGAGATTGAATGTGCATTCAGTCCACCCACTTCTGTTGCATTGGCAGTTTCAGATGTGCTGCAGTTTGAAGGCCACATCTCCGGTTCACTCTCCACTGAACATCCTTCTGCCTCTTGCTCAACTGCAAACACCAATAATGCAACTTGTAAATGATTGAAGCAGAATAAAGATAATAAAGTAATGATAGAATCTAGTGTAAAACACTCACACAATTTTCCTTGCCTCACCTCAATCATACCGCATTAATTATCATAATCATTATTCATCAATTGATACATTAGTTTATACAAACCAAGAGTTTTGCAGCGAGAGTTTTTCGGTTGGATTATGAACAATCAGAGAAATAATAATAATAACAAATAAATTATGCCATGAGCTACTTTTTTATTGAATAATGATCCATGATTGCTAATCCAGACCATGGTTTTCTCTCAAAATTGACATACATATAGGTTGAATTGTCTGAAAATGATTGGTTATGTATATGGCTGCCTATCTTTTTTGTTTCAAAACACAAAAATACTGTTGAATAAATAGGAACTTTCACCTGCGTTTTGACACAAACTGTAAGAAATGTGCATCAAAATTACAACTATAAACTGACATGAAATTGTGAGCTCTAGTTTGATGAGTGGGGCATCCACTATTCATCGACTACTCAGAAGAGCAACATGGCTACAATTGGCAAACACAGCACATTATTGCATATCAGTTGTGCTGGAAATAGGATGATAATCTGTAGTGGACACAAGTAATCCAGTGAAGGGCAATTTATTGAAACAATAAGACGTTGATGTTGTCAATACCACTATGTATACTGGGTGTCCCAAAAGTAAAGTGCCAAACTTCGGGAATAGGTTCTATGGGTCAAAACATAGGAAAAATGTGGAATATTTTTTTTCCTAAAACGCTTTGTTTACAAGATATTGGCCATTTTGTATTTTTTACAAAATAATTTTTATCTTCAAATTTTTCCAACCGATCGCAATAAAAATCGGTAGGTATGTTCAAATAAGAGATGAACTGTAGAAAAAATTTCAACTTTGTTAAATTAGAAAATTCAAAATGGCGGCCATTTTGAACTTTTAATCCAAAATTTCGGGAGAACGGTGATAGATAGAGAAATTTAACAAGAGAAACTTTTTTTAGGAAATTTCATTTACAATCATTCAACACCAAAAAATGAGAATCGGACAAAGTATAACAGAGATACAATGAAATGTGTGTTACTAGGCAGCAAAACATGAGTACATCACAGTAGGCTATTAAAAATATTAAAAACAAATTTTTTTCATCCAAACACAAGAAAATTATAATTTGATGTTAATACAGACTGGTAGGCTTCCTTTCTATTTACAACGAATTGATGTTTTGCTGCCTCGTAACACACATTATTTCATTGTATCTCTGTTATGCTTTGTCCGATTCTCATTTTTTTTCATACGCCAATATTAGAGTAAAAATCAGACTATAAAATTATTCATCATAATCAGCTGTCGATAGATTATAAATTGCATACCATGACGCAAGCAATTCAATATCTCAATGTAACTTGGTAAAAAATCTGCTGTGGCGCACTCACACAACTTTCCTTGCCGTTATGAAAATTGATCACCTGACGCTATAGTGAGGTCCACGTTATAATGACAGTATTTGATCAACTTTAGTTTTGCTATACTTGTCTATCATTCGACAAAGCCGGTGGTACTATCCTTTTCTACGTCCACAACGATGCCAATCATGTTTTTGACAGTGTAGAAATAAAATTAATAAATGCAGAGAATCGGCATCGCTATTCTCCTATCTTTATCTACTGCCATTATAACGTGGACCTCACTATAGTGTAAACGCGCAACTCAAGTCAAAGATCTGAGCCAGCTGGTGACAGGACAATAACACTGGATACACACGAGATCTGTTATCTCTTCATAGCGAATGATTGAAAAGAATCAACAGTAGCCAACAGTTTGCAATTGAATAATTACATTTTCTCAAATTTCAAGCTTATTTTCAATTTTAGGTGAAATGTTACTGGACATTAATTAGAGAGATTTCCAAGCTCAATCTTTTCCACTCGAAATTTTTCGTTTGAATTATATCTGAGACCTAATAATTGGAAATCTAAAATCAAACTTTGCATAGATGTTGCGGAGCTCCTGAAATTTTTACAGATATGGGACTTGAGGCAGTTGATATAGCTTATCAATGACTATTTTAGGTATAAATTTGATCAAAATCGTAGAAGCCATTTTCGAGAAAATCGCGAAAAACCCTGTTCGTGTCGGATCCTTATAGGGGAAGGACCTTAAGTTACAAATTTCAAGTCATTCCGTTAATTTGGAGATGAGATATCGTGTACACAGACGCACTTACACTCATACACACACACACACACACACACACACACACATACAGACCGATACCCAAAAACCACTTTTTTGGACTCAGGGGACCTCGAAACGTATAGAAATTTACAAATTGGGGTACCTTAATTTTTTTTCGGAAAGCAATACTTTCCTTACCTATGGTAATAGGGCAAGGAAAGTAAAAAGCTGTGTAGACTATTAATTGCATGCCTCATTGAATGCAGTTTTTATGCACTATTAAATGAACTATTGATTACGTGCAATAGTGCATGCGATTAATAACTAAAATAACATAGTATTGTCTCTCGAACTTTCTCTGCTTTGAGCTCGGGCTGTCCTGTTGCCAGTATGTCTTGAAAGGAGATTAGATTTTGATGTTGGCATTTTTGATTCACCAACCCGAACAGCCATTAGCCGTTTTCACACCGATATCTCGCCGACACGACATACAGACAGGACTTACTCTGATGGACAGTATAAGAGGAGGCTGCGGTTTATATCTGCGCGAGGTCTACTGTTCACAGAACTACTAGTTCCTTCATTTCCTGTTATGTGTTATTATCATTGATGAATGAAAATGAATGAAATAATAACACGAATCTCACCATATTCTTCCTCTTTGATGAATATTAGATTATAGCCAGGGATTAGATAATGTTGTTGGCTGAAATCATCATCAGTTGGAGAGCATGCAGTGCTGCACTCTTGCGCTGGTTCTTGGCTGCTATCATTCTCCTGCTTAACTCTCGCCATCTGCAATATTGACATCACAAACAATGAGAAGACAATCGATTATTGTTACACTTTATGTAAAAAGACACAAATATTGGTGAAGGAGCAGCAGCAACTGAATTTGACAGCTGTCTTGAGTTATATCACGATAATTCCAGTTCAATGTCAGTAATTGTACTGGTTCTTAATAATCATGAAAATTCAAGCTAAGGCCAGCCATTCACGTTAAGGTTTGCCAAAGAGCTATAACTGTACAGATATTCGTCTGCACCCTGCAGTACACCTGGACAGGCAAGATATACTACTGTGCACTGGGTGAGTGAGGGGTAGTTGAAGTTGAAATAGCAGCCATCAAGTTATGCTCTCTAATCTAGATAAACTGAATGCTAGTTTGGTGGGTGTAAACAGAAAACATACAAAAATGCTAGTCAAAATACTTACAACTTATTGTATAACAATAAAGTATGGACTTTCTTCTGTAATCATACACTTGTATGTTCAACTCACACTTACGCGACTCAGGTAGAAAAGAGACTCGACTCTAGTCGAGAGCATGTGTTTCCAAATGATGATACTCAGACCAGTCGATTCTAGTCTCCGCAATTGTCACCATTTGAAAACACATGCTCTCGACTAGAGTCGAGTCTCTTCTCTACCTGATTCACGTAAGTGTGAGTTGCCCCCTGTGGGTTAGGGGAGCTTTTGGTCGAGTATCGTACTCAAGAATGTGTTGAGAACCAGAATACACCCACAATATCCCTGCTTGTCGTAGAAGGCGACTAAAAGGGACCCCAAGGCAACTCCAGAAGTTGCCTTGCCTTCAAACCCACGGGATCTGCCCCATCAGAACAGTTTTGGAGGGGCGAAAAGAAAAACCCAAGAGACCAGAGATGGGTGAAACTCCAGCACAAATGCGGGTCAAGAGGCTGAATCGAGGACTAATCAGTCTGAAGAGACTGCCAAGCATATCACATTGGATTGCGACAAGCAACCAGGTGATGAATTGGATGTTAGTATAGGAGAAAACTCCAGGTTCTTGTAAAGGACACAGGTATTGGTTTGTCTAACTAATATACTACTTGAGAACACAATAAGCTTCGGTTGACGTGTGGGGTTCTATGAACCTTTGGATCCTCGAATCCGTCCCTTCAAAAACGATAAGCAATAAGTGTGAGTTGAGCCTTAATGTTATTGACAATATTGCAATATAGGCCTTGATTGTGTTCCTTGAATTTGAAGGAAATAGAATTCTATCCTTCTATTCCAAACAAGCTGGTCTTCCTGTGGGACTCCCCACAATTCAAGCCTGCGCTAATAATAACAACAACCGAATCTGGAAGAAAAGTTTTTATTCAGCAATAAGTTTTAATTATAATTTAATGAGAAAATCTCAAACTTAGTTGCATTATTTATTTATTCCAGTCAAGATAGAATACATGCCTGATTGGAAGTTGAACCATTGTGCGAGGATGACTCATCTTTGATGCTGCTAGTTGCTAATTCACATTCTCCAAATTCATCCTCCTGCTTCTCGATCTTGATCTGCGAACATAAGATATTCTTGTATCACTTGAAAACTAGACGAATATCAAACTCAGCAAGTAATAGTGCTCACTATTAAAATATGGGTTGTAGTAGTTGTTTATTTATTTCTGTTGATAGAATATCGATCAATAGATTCAACAATGTTTCTTTTAAAGAATGGACCTTTTACTATTGTTCCCATTGATGTCTACTCTACTTTTTTATAACATGCATGAAAGGCGATCAATATAGTTATTTGTGCAACTAGTGCGCAAAGTGATAGTTTGCTGCACCGAAAGAAACGTTTACGCCTGAGCCGTAGGCGAGGGCGGAATGGTTTCTTGAGTGCAGCAGAGGAACTTTGCGCACGTATTTCACATTAAGTTTTTCCTACAGTTACCATTGAATATGAAAAGTGGGTAATTATGGGTAAAATTTCCTGAAATGCATCAAATGTATATCTGTGTAATTTTATTATTAATAAATAAAATAGAATGTAGTATGTGTGTTTGAATGGCGGCTGTGTGCTGTCAACTGCTGTCATCCACCAAAGTCCACCACCTCAAGACTCTTATAACGTGCTAGACCCACAGTCACAGTTACCAACTTAATTTTGATTTTGCTGCACTGGTGCTCCATATAACCTACTAACTATTTTGCGTTGCCATGTTGCAAATCTGGAGTGCAGGAAAATTTTTTCCCTCACTAGAGCGGAAAAGTGATTCTTTGCGTTCTGTAATCAGTGCAGCAATGGCCACTTTTCAAAGTAACTGTAGGAAAAAATATTGCATAATTATAAAGAATATTGAGACTGAAATAATCTTTCAACTAATTTCATTATATACTATCAACAGTAGAAAAGTTGAAAGAAAATGGGATTCAACTTCATCATATAGCTGTAGTCAGTAAATTTCAAGGTGGATTGTTCAACAATACATGCCTGCTGAGTAGCCGTATCACTACGTGCAGCTCCAATCCAACTGTCATCAAAAGCACTTTCCTGTTTCTCAACTTTAACCTGCAACAGACAAAAAATCAACTTGAATCCTTCACAGTAGAATCTTGTTGAAACACGTTTTCTGTTTTAAGGTTATCTATTTCAGATACCCTGGTAAAGTACTGTACTTGACAATCAATAATTTATCAATTAATCAGGTAACACTCTGACGGTGTAAATTTTCAAAGCTTGAAATCCCCATAGATCGAATAATGGTGTTTTTAGCTGCTACATAACGGAGCTCTCAAGCAACAGACCCCCATTTTACACATTGCACTGTAGATGAGTGGGAGTTGCTTGTCTCCTATCGGGCGCCTCCCCAGGTAGCGGATCGGGGAATACCCTCTAGATATAGGGGGTACAGAGGGAATCCAATACCCGGGGTGGACCAAAACCAGCAAACTGCTGCCTTGCAGATTAGATTGGAGTTCTTTATTTATGTATGTTACAATATCTACTGGCTTATACACTAATTTACATTAAATGACGGTAATGCTAATTATTCAACGAATTATACAAACTATAGATAATTATAATTAATCAAACAGAATAAAGATTGAATACAATTAGAATAACAATGATATAGAATTGTAATATAGCTTCATAAATCGGTGGTGTTTAAACAAATAATTGTCGATTCTTTTCTTTATTTATTTATGTATTTCAGTATTACAATAGTGCGATAGTATCCCTCTGGCTGTAAGCTATTTGAGGGATAGGCTATATAAAAATAATTCTTTACATACAATAAAAAACAATCAATAACAAATTCAAATTTTTTTATTTTGTCAATCAAAACAATTACAATTTCAAAGAAAATAGTATACATCACAGAAAATATAATCAGAAAAATCCTTAATAAACAAAAAATGAAATAGAATTAATCATATAACATGAGCTTAGTTTATCAAGAATGTATGAATGGGAAAATATATATATAAATATATACAATAATACTTATAATTTAAAAAATGATTTGACAAATTTTACTGAGCGCAAAAAATATAAAATTTTCGTCCGCGCTCAGGAAAATAATTATATTTCTTAATTAACCTGATTATATTTCTTCATTTTTGTAACTGTTCTCTTTTGTCCATTGCACCATAAATTAACTTAACTTAAACTGACTTAACTAAACGAAATAAGACTTATAGAAAAAGACTTTACTTGGTAAGCGACAATTACAAGATAAGCACTCTGAGATATTACCTAATGTTACTCACTCTGAACATAAATATTTATTAAATCATAATATATCTTCATTGAAAAACTAAAATTATTTTAAACTCAAAAAATATAATAGATAGTCAATAGAAAATACATAAACTCGAATAAACACAACTCATTTCCTGAAACTAATTAAAATATTTTCTTTAAGAAGGATATGAAATGATATCCTTTCCATCAACACACGATCGGGTGGTCAGTGGACACAACGCACACGGAGATCAGTGGATATTCAAAGGAAAGAAAATCTTGAAAGAATATTGACTGCTGCCTTGTAGTTTGGTATTGGCTTACCAAAGGCTAGGGAGGGACTAGCCTTCTCTACTCCATATAATTATAATTAGCTATAAAATTTGGGGCCACTAATGTCTTTGTGTGTAACATGTTTACAGCTTACATGGGGACAACAGTAGAGTTTTCCACTAGCTCAATTTGCTGTTGCAGGAACACAGAATTGGAAATGCCATCTATGCATTCAAGTATCGGACAATCCCTCATTCCTAAAAAGCCAGTGGCAGCTACTATTGCTCCTGTGTGCAGACTCTTACCAGAGTTTGTTTCTTATCTGCCCGTTTGGTCATGCATAAAAATATGAATTCTGATAAAGAACTTAATTCACGAAAAATTACATGGAATAAGAAACAATAAATTGTATGAATTGATAAAAGTTAAGCGATACTGATTTTTAAGGTTATGTTGAGGAATCTTTTATTGGCACATAAAATAATGCATTTAATTTGTGATCACACCCTTATATAGACAAGATAACAATATGAATATGAATTCTGATAAAAACGTTACTTCCAAATAATTATATGGAATAAAAAACAATAAATTGTATGAATTGATAAAAGTTAAGCGATACTGATTTTTAAGGTTATGTTGTAGAAAATCTATTTCAAAACTCACCTCTTTATCCATTTTCTGAAAATAGGACAAAATAATGAAAGAAATAAACAATAAAATTTGAATATTCTTTTTCTAAGTTTAATTTATTAGAATGATTTATACAGATATATCCACAGTTTCCCTTTGTTATTTCTGAAATATCAAATAGATCATTGACTACCAGCTTGACCAACCCAACGGCTTAGCTATTTTCATGTACTTTTCAGGCTATGAAAATAAATTATTCGATTTCAATTCTATTATTCCTGATAATATCTATTTATTGATATTTTC
>NW_024094533.1:0-9813 GCF_014356525.2 Nilaparvata lugens
ATCCCACTATAATAGATATAATTGCATAATCATGGATAACAGCTTCAGTATTCAAGAATCATGAAGTTGTTTTCAAGTGAGATGCAATTAGAACTCAGATTTGATGCAGTAGTAATACCAGATATATTATGTAGTCTAATTTGAATACAGTAATTGGGAATGCAAAAACTATGTCACTGTAACTAATGACTTGCGAGGAGAGAATAACTTTGAAATGAAACTTCAGAGAGATCCATTTTGTACTGTCAGCAATACCATAGAGTAAAGATAGTATGTAAGTTTGAAGCACTGGTATTATTCGTCCATGAATAACATCAACCAATATTTCCCATTCATCCAATGCTGCCATTATGAACTGAATTTTATCATAGATATACGTCACTGAGACTCAGTTTTCAAGGAAATATAATAGACTGGAACTCATTATGCATGACTCAACGGAGAAAACTTTTTTTGGAAGGAATTTGCTGGAAAAATGAAGGATATGGAAAAAATAGAGAAGGAAAACTGGAAATAGTTTGGAATCCCACTCACGTTCGTAGATATTACTATACCGTATTCTTACGATCTTACCAACCATAATAAACCATAATAATGTCATTATCGAACTTATTACTGGTCTATAATACCGAGAGAGATTCAACCTTGCTATTTTGCCGGCTAATACGACCAAAACTAATACGATCACGCAAGAAAGAAATTAGATTATACTTTACAAACAGGACAATTTATTTGCATTCTATGCAGGTGAAAGTCGAAAAAGAATCAAGTCTAAATACTGCAGAGGAAACGGAATTATGATTCGCCAAATAAAGAGCCAATTTTCATGGGCGCTAATGGATTGGATAATCCTCCAGGAAAAAATTGCATTAGGCACTTATTTAGCCCAATTTTCATAGCTTCTACTGCACCAAATTACCATTACAATCTGCGGTGGAGTGAAATATTCATAATATTTTTGAGTTTTGTTCAGCCTGGAGTGAGAATTGTACTGGAACATTCAAATGTATGAAAACATCCAGTTTCAATCATATTTGGGGCCACTGATTATTGAAAACGAGATTGATATTTTTAGAATCTATGTTCAAAATTTGGAGATCTAAATCATTCCCGTTTCCCCGGTATGCAATCCACAAGTTAACATGTTTTGATGCAAACAAACGAACAAACGAACAAACACAACCCTACTCTCTCTTATTATATAGATGATAAAAGTTATATTTAAGTACGCTTTTTTACTTTCCTTGACCTATTACCATAGGTAAGGAAAGTATTGCTTTCCGAAAAGAATTAAGGTACCCCAATTTGTAAATTTCTATACGTTTCAAGGTCCCCTGAGTCCAAAAAAGTGATTTTTGGTATTGGTCTATATGTGTGTGTGTGTGTGTGTGTGTGTGTGTGTGGTGTGTGTGTGTGTGGTGTGTGTGTGTGTGTGTGTGTGTGTGTGTGTGTGTGTGTGTGTATGAGTGTATGTGCGTCTGTGTACACGATATCTCATCTCCCAAGTAACGGAATGACTTGAAATTTGGAACTTAAGGTCCTTACAATAGAAGAATCCGACACGAACAATTTCGATCAATTAAATTAAAGATGGCGGCTAAAATGGTATCAAAAACAGGGTTTTTCGCGATTTTCTAGAAAACGGTTCCAACGATTTTGATCAAATTCATACCTAGAAAAGTCATTGATAAGCTCTATCAACTGCCACTAGTCCCATATCTGTAAAAATCTCAGGAGCTCCGCCCCATCCATGCAAAGTTTGATATTAGATTCCCAATTATCAGGCTTCAGATACAATTTAAACAAAAACTTTTGCGTGGAAAGGATTGAGCATGAAAATCTCTAAAATTAATGTTCAGTAGCATTTCACCTAAAATTGAAAATAAGCTTGAAATTCGAGAAAATGTTATTATTTCAATTGCAAACTGTTGGCAACTTTTGATTCTATTGAATCATTCACTATGAAGATATAGCAGACTTCGTGTGTTTCCAGCGTTATTGTCCTGTCACCAGCTGGCGTATTTCTTTGAATAATAGTAGACTTGTGATGAGCGGGAACCCTAGCGTCAGGTGATCAATTTTCATAACGGCAAGGAAAGTTGTGTGAGTGCACCACACCAGATTTTTTTTTATAACACAACTATTTTCAACTCTTCAGGAGCTCAATCACAATGAGCTTGTTACAATGATTCCAATCATTCATATTCCATTTCCATTCATAAATTGAAAGCGTATATTGAATAATAATATACTTTTTAATGATAAGTTTGGTTCATAATTCAAGGATGAAATATAGTGAGGGCTGAGCTTGTTCTATCATCCCCAATCAATCTATGATAATGCTTCTATTGATGGAAATGAATTGGAAGTGGAATTTGTTCAAATGCTAATGGATGAATGCTGAATTTTCATCTAGCTGTTAATCGTGTTGTCAATATTTGTAATAGCAGAAGTCTTCGGGGTGATTTACAGCATTTAATTGGGGTCTTCGATTAATAATAATGCGTTCATTGTTGAGCAAATGAATAAATAAATATTGTTCTCTTCTTAGATGAATATCAAATTATATTTGTGACCTTCCTGGTTTACTCATGATAAATCATTTTTCCGTTACCCTAAAAAATAACATCATTTGTTGATTGAATGGAAGCTTTTGGAGAATGATTTTCATTGAACTCTGCATTTTTCTGACGAACTCATCTAATTATTATTTGATGTATTGTAAATTATTAATTGATTAGAGAGGCAAATATTTGAAGAACTAATTTAATTTTTCATAAACATTTCATAGATCATTGCAATTTTAATGCATCAGAAAATAATACTCTTTACATATCATATAAATTAACATATAAATCTGTGTACCCTTTTTAAAATATTTCGTCACGGGAAAGGTACTCAGATTTATATTTTTATTTTTATTCAAAAGTAGTCTTACATATCATGTTTGTTACTGTTGTGAAAACACAATAATAACCAAGTTACTGGCTCATTGATGTAATACCAAGTAATTCTAAAACCATCTCTTCCATGAATCCTTTGGAAATGTGAGTATAGGAATTGATTCTCAGGAAATCACTTGAGGTTCAAGTTGAAACTTCAGGAACCTGAGTTGAGGTTTCTTTAAAATAGTTCTTGTTATTGATCCTCAATGATTCCAAGTGTTAAATCAGAGACAATAGCATACAATAATTGTATTCTCTTCTCTCTGGTTAAATGTTAGAAATAGTAGAACTTTCAATACATCCACGAGATTTTTCATTCATTTTCAAGGAGAATCAACTTTTGAACAACTCTGTTATCAATTCCAATGAATTGAACATCTTGAAAATACCTGCGGAATAAATGCAATCTATCAATTACTGTCGATTCTAAATCCCATGAAATAGCTGCAAAACTCAATAAAATTCTATGTGGGTAACACAAAATTGAATTCAAATCATAAATAAAAATCGACTGTAATAATGATGAATTTCACCAACCAATCATTATCTATATCATCAATATTTTGTTTCTCAGCTCAATGAACTCTACATTAAATTTTCTGGTAATTTTATTTTTGGCCTGAAAATTGAACCACTACCTCCGTAAACAAAGCCGTGGTGCATCCGTGTGACGTCAGCACATGTAGGGCTCCTACACCAATAGAAAATTGTTGATTCCAACTGATCTATATCAGCTAGTGTTTTTATTGGTGTAGGAGCCCTACCTGTGCTGACGTCACATGAATGCACTATGGCTTTGTTAACGGAGGTAGTGATTGGACTCGGTGACAATGAGGATAGAATGTAATATTCTATTCAATACTCACTGCTTGGTGATAGGACAAAATCCATTTCATGACTTTATAATCTGAACTTAGATTTGGGAGAGTAATAGCACAAGTTAATCTTCACTCCTTATCATTTCAATGCGAAGTGTTTTGCGAAAACGAATTGAGAATAAAAGAATTTTTAAGGCGGAATAATTCATTAACTTTCACACAGGCTACCATCTCAAGGCTTTCTGAGAAGAAACCGAGTTATATGGGAGTCAAGCTCTTTTATCACCTGCCATCTGTAATCAATGGTAGATCGCAGACATTTTTTCAAATTTATATCTTTTCTTTCTTGATAAAGGTGCATTTTATTGTGTTGACGAGTTATTTGATAATGAATCTTAATTGACCGAGGTGAGGTCTAAGATTCAAGTCGACGGTTTCTCTTAATGTTTAAATGTTCAAATGTTTGAATGTTTGAATGTTCAAATGTTTGAATGTTTAAATGTTTATATGCTGCGAAATATTTACGGCGAGACGCGGTAATAGATTTTCATGAAATTTGACAGGTATGTTCCTTTTTTAATTTCGCGTCGACGTATATATAAGATTTTTGGAAATTTTGCATTTCAAGGATAATATAAAAGAAAAATCTGGTGTGGTACACTTACACAACTTTCCTTGCTCATTGAAATATAAGCCTCATTATCAAAGGAGAATAGAAGAATAACATAATGACGATTGACGGCAACATATTTGCAACTACAATCAGTATATGTGTATATACAATTGTTTTCAGAGTACTTTTTCCTTTATGTAAATTGTGAAATTCGATGATTTTTTTGAAATTCGTCAAAACAGCTGTTCTACAGATGAAATATCTTGACTATGACTGTGTTCTTTCTATAAACTGCTCTACCTACCCACGGTATATGGAAGAAGAAAAAGTAAAAACCGTGTACCTACCTACCTCATGCACGAGAAGGAGGTTACAAAGTCCATTTCTCAAGGATTGGGTGGACCCCCCATTAGTAACCCAGGAAAAAGACTCATGTCAGTTGATAGAGCTAATAAATAACTATACAGGGTATGGATTTGAAAAAATCGTTAGAGCCGTTTTTGAGAAAATCGTTAAAAACATGGTTTTTCAGTAACTGTAATTTTTCTCAAGAATATTACGGAGCTCCTGCAATTTTCTCAGAAATGAGACTCATGCCAGTTGATAGGGCTTATGAATAGCTATCCATGGTATAAATTTGAAGAAAATCGTTGGAGCCGTTTTCGAGAAAACCGTGAAAAACATGGTTTTTCAGTCATTATCCGCCATTTTTCTCAAGAATATTACGGAGCTCCTGAGATTTTCCCTGAAATGAGACTTATGCCAGTTGATAGGGCTCATAAATAGCTATATATGGTATGAATTTGAAGAAAATCGTTAGAGCCATTTTCGAGAAAAACGTGAAAAACATGATTTTTTAGTAATTATCCGCCATTTTTTCCGCCATCTTGTATTGAATTTTATTGAATTCCTTATTGTCGGGTCCTCATGATATAAGGACCTTAAGTTTAAAATTTCAAGTCAATCGGTTGATTAGGAATGGAGTTATCGTGTTCACAGACATACACACATACACACACACACACACACACACACACACACACACATACACACACACACATACTCACACACATACCAATACCCAAAAATCATGTTTTTGGACTCAGGGGACCTTGAAACGTATAGAAAACTTGAAATCGGGGTACTTTATTTTTTTTTGGAAAGCAATACTTTCCTTACCTATGGTAGTAGGGCAAGGAAAGTAAAAAAGGAGCCTCCTTCATACGCCAATATTAGAGTAAAAATCTGGTGTGGTACACTCACACAACTTTCCTTGCTCATATTTGAAACTACGATCAGACTTCTGTATATGTGTTATATAATTGTTTTCAAAGTACTTTTTCATTGTGTAAATTGTGAAATTCGATGATTTTTTTAGTCGTCATTTATTTAAAGTCGTCGAAACAGCTGTTCTACAGATGAAATATCTCGACTATGTGTTCTTTTTATGAACTGCGCTACCTACCTACCTCATGCACGAGAAGGAGGTTCTAAGTCCATTTCCCAAGGATGGGATGGACCCCCCATTTGGTTCCCAGAAAGGAGACTCATGCCAGTTGTTAGAGCTGATAAATAACTATCCAGGGTATCAATTTGAAAAAATCGGTCAAGTTATTTTGAGAAAATCGTGAAAAACATGGTTTTTTAGTAATTATTTACTACGACTACGGACGCCATTTTTCTCAAGAATATTACGGAGATCCTGCAATTTCCCAGGAAAAAAACTCATGTTATTTGATGGGGCTTATGAATAGCTATCCATGGTATAAATTTGAAGAAAATCGTTGAAACCGTTTTCGAGAAAACCGTGAAAACATGGTTTTTTAGTCATTATCCGCCATTTTTCTCAAGAATATTACGGAGCTCATGGAATTTCCTCAGAAATGAGACTCATGCCGGTTGATAGTGCTCATGAATAGCTATCCATGGTATAAATTTGAAGGAAATCGTTAGAGCCGTTTTCGAGAAAACCGTGAAAAACATGGCTTTTTAGTCATTATCTGCCATTTTTCTCAAGAATATTACGGAGCTCCTGGAATTTTCCCAGAAATGAGACTTATGCTAGTTAATAGGGCTTATAAATAGCTATCCATGATATAAATTTGAAGAAAATCGTTAAAGCCATTTTCGAGAAAAAACGTGGAAAACATGGTTTTTTAGTAATTATCCGCCATTTTTTCCCGCCATCTTGAATTGAATTTTATTGAATTTCTTATTGTCGGGTCCTCATGGTATAAGACCTTAAGTTTAAAATTTCAAGTCGATCGGTTAATTAGGAATGGAGTTATCGTGTTCACAGACATACACACACACACACCATACACACACACACACACACACACACACATACACCACACAGACCAATACCCAAAAATCATGTTTTTGGACTCAGGGGACCTTGAAACGTATAGAAAACTTGAAATTTGGGTACCTTAATTTTTTTTGGAAAGCAATACTTTCCTTACCTATGGTGTAGGGCAAGGAAAGTAAAATCAGACTATAGAAATTTCATTATAATCAGCTGACAAGTGATTACACAGATGAGTGGAGAAGCCAGTCCATTGCTGTATTTTCATAAGGTCTATAGTTTCAATCAGGTACTTGTGGATGAGAATACTGCGTGAGGTCTACTGTTCACAGAACTACTAGTATATTGAGACTTTTGATGATTGATGTAGTGGCCCACTTTATAGTATTCATTTATAATGATTTGATTTCTTTCATATCTTGATGATACATTATTCTATACAATTACCTTGAACAACAATGAGTAAATAGAGAATTTTATTTGATTTGACACTTGTGAATTTAACATTATTGCAGTATAGGATGTGAATATTAAGGCACCATAACAATTATGTTTGTATGTTCTATGTTCACCATATAGGCTCCATGGATGTTCAAACTCAAGGAAGGAAAGGCTTCAACCACGCGTGAGGTTCAATGCGCATTCATCTTTATTCAAGCTCGGTCGACATTTTGTGTATACACAATAATGCTGCAATAACAATGATATAGTTTGTATTATCAGATGTAATTAGCTGAGTTATGATTAATAGGTGAGTTCAACCTGCATTCTCCAGCAGTAATTAATTTGATGGCGCAATCGATAACCTACTCCAGGGATTAGTAATGTTCCACAATGCTTTCACTGTATACATATCAGAGCTTTTCTGTTTGCTGTAGGAAATTACATTGTTGATTCTACTATTTTCATATGAAATAATAGAGAAATTGTTCTCAATACCGATTTGTTGACTGATTTACTGGATACAGTTTTCTCTCCAACTATTCCTCTTTTTTTGTTCTTGTAATGGCTTTGACACTGATTTCACGTTTTCAACAAATTGTGAATGATATATTGTTATGTGTATTTCAAATAAATATAGAAGAAATTGTTCTTCAATACTGATTTGTTGACTGATTTACTGGATACAGTTTTCTCTCTTCCATCTATTCCTCTTTTTCTACTTTCCTTGCCTATTACCATAGGTAAGGAAAGTATTGCTTTCCAAAAAAATTGAGGTACCCCAATTTCAATTTTCTATACGTTTCAAGGTCCCCTGAGTCAAAAAAGTGATTTTTTGGTATTGGTATATATGTGTGTGGTGTGTGTGTGTGTGTGTGTGTGTGTGTGTGTGTGGTGTGTGTGTGTGTGTGTGTGGTGTGTGTGTGTGTGTGTGTATGAGTGTATGTGCGTCTGTGTACACGATATCTCATCTCCCAAGTAACGGAATGACTTGAAATTTGGAACTTAAGGTCCTTACAATAGAAGAATCCGACACGAACAATTTCGATCAAATTAAATTAAAGATGGCGGCTAAAATGGTATCAAAAACAGGGTTTTTCGCGATTTTCTAGAAAACGGTTCCAACGATTTTGATCAAATTCATACCTAGAAAAGTCATTGATAAGCTCTATCAACTGCCACTAGTCCATATCTGTAAAAATCTCAGGAGCTCCGCCCCATCCATGCAAAGTTTGATATTAGATTTCCAATTATCAGGCTTCAGATACAATTTAAACAAAAACTTTTGCGTGGAAAGGATTGAGCATGAAAATCTCTATAATTAATGTTCAGTAGCATTTTCACCTAAAATTGAAAATAAGCTTGAAATTCGAGAAAATGTTATTATTTCAATTGCAAACTGTTGGCAACTTTTGATTCTATTGAATCATTCACTATGAAGATATAGCAGACTTCGTGTGTTTCCAGCGTTATTGTCCTGTCACCAGCTGGCGTATTTCTTTGAATAATAGTAGACTTGTGATGAGCGGGAACACTAGCTTCAGGTGATCAATTTTCATAACGGCAAGGTAAGTTGTGTGAGTGCACCACACCAGATTTTTTTTATAACACAACTATTTTCAACTCTTCAGGAGCTCAATCACAATGAGCTTGTTACAATGAGTTCCAATCATTCATATTCCATTTCCATTCATAAATTGAAAGCGTATATTGAATAATAATATACTTTTTAATGATAAGTTTGGTTCATAATTCAAGGATGAAATATAGTGAGGGCTGAGCTTGTTCTATCATCCCCAATCAATCTATGATAATGCTTCTATTGATGGAAATAAATTGGAAGTGGAATTTGTTCAAATGCTAATGGATGAATGCTGAATTTTCATCTAGCTGTTAATCGTGTTGTCAATATTTGCAATAGCAGAAGTCTTCGGGGTGATTACAGCATTTAATTGGGGTCTTCGATTAATAATAATGCGTTCATTGTTGAGCAAATGAATAAAAAATATTGTTTCTTCTTAGATGAATATCAAATATATTTGTGACCTTCCTGGTTACTCATGATAAATCATTTTCCGTTACCCTAAAAAATAACATCATTTGTTGATTGAATGGAAGCTTTTGGAGAATGATTTTCATTGAACTCTGCATTTTTCTGACGAACTCATCTAATTATTATTGATGTATTGTAAATTATTAATTGATTAGAGAGGCAAATATTTGAAGAACTAATTAATTTTTCATAAAACATTCATAGATCATTGCAATTTAATGCATCAGAAAATAATACTCTTTCATATCATATAAATTAACATATAAATCTGTGTACCCTTTTTAAAATATTTCGTCACGGGAAAGGTACTCAGATTTATATTTTTATTTTATTCAAAAGTAGTCTTACATATCATGTTTGTTACTGTGTGAAACACAATATAACCAAGTTACTGGCTCATTGATGTAATACAAGTAATTCTAAAACCATCTCTTCCATGAATCCTTTGGAAATGTGAGTATAGGAATTGATTCTCAGGAATCACTTGAGGTTCAAGTTGAAACTTCAGGAACCTGAGTTGAGGTTTCTTAAAATAGTTCTTGTTATTGATCCTCAATGATTCCAAGTGTTAAATCAGAGACAATAGCATACAATAATTGTATTCTCTTCTCTCTGGTTAAATGTTAGAAATAGTA
>NW_024094534.1:0-9982 GCF_014356525.2 Nilaparvata lugens
TATCGATTCAAATTATTCAAATTCTCAGGAGAGAAGAGGATGAAGAAGATGAAGTAGAAGAAGAAGAAGAAGAAGAAGAAGAAGAAGAAGAAGAAGAAGAAGAAGAAGAAGAAGAAGAAGAAGAAGAGGAAGAATGCCTGTTATTTTGATAGTATAGATAGTTGACCGAGCGAAGTGAGGTCTAAGATTCAAGTCGACGCGGTAATAGTTTTCATGAAATTTGACATGTATGTTCCTTTTTTAATTGCGCGTCAACTTAACAAGGTTTTCGGAAATTTTGCATTTCAAGGATAATATAAAAGGAAAAAGGAGCCTCCTTCATACGCCAATATTAGAGTAAAAATCAGACTATAGAATATTCATCATAAATCAGCTGACAAGTGATTACACAGATGTGTAAACAAGCCAATGTATTGCTGTATTTCCTCAAGGTCTATAGTTTCAATCAGGTACTTGTGGATGAGAATACTGCGTGAGGTCTACTGTTCACAGAACTACAAGTAGTCTACACAGCTGCTGATTTTTCACCAAGTTACATTGAGATATTGAATTGCATGCGTCATGGCATGCATTTTATAATCCACTTGACAACTGATTCATGATGAATAAATCTATAGTCTGATTTTTACTCTAATATTGGCGTACGAAGGAGGCTTCTTTTTCCTTTTATGTTATCCTTGAAATGCAAAATTTCCAAAAACCTTGTATATACGTCGACGTGCAATTTAGAAGGAACATACCTGTCAAATTTCATGGAAATCTATGACTGCGTTTCGCCGTAAATGCGAAACATATAAACATTTGAACATTAAGAGAAATGCAATACCGTCGACTTGAATCTTAGACCTCACTCCGCTCGGTCAATTAGCGAAACGTACATGATGCATATGCGTCTGTAAGGAATATCTCGGATATGATCCATGATATTGAAGTTGTAAAATATTCCTTGTTTATTTAATGAGAGAACAGTTTTGTGAAGCCGATACATCATATCCAAATCGGATTAGACTTTATTCCGGAGCAGTAAGTTGGCAAGAGCAGAACTTTCACAGCACTGACTTCGGAAGAGAATTTGCAAATTAATGAAGCCGGGTAGTCGAGTTCTCTCCAATCTCCATTCTCCGTCAAACCACACGGAAAGCATCCACAAATCTTCCCCCATTTAAATTTCTAATTCGAGATCGTAGTGAGAAACTCGAAATAAAAGTCAACCAAGAAATTAGTTTATCGTTCACACCAGCATTCCAAAATGAAAATATTCAATTTTTACTCCTTAACAGTGTTATTACATTATTAGATTTGGATGACTCAGTTTTAAAATATACTGAAACTCTGGAAGAGTTTTGGGGCCGGTTTCCAAGCTCGGGATTCAGCTGAGTTCTAGACTTTGAACAGCTGGAGTTAGAATATTGGATATCCAAAATGGGTCGTAGTTGTAGTTCACGTTTACATCAAACTAGCCGTCAGGCTCGTTCGCTCGTCATATCCGTCTAGCAAGGGGGCTCCACCCCTGGACCCCCGACTGGATCGTCCAAGAATTAGATCAGCAGGCTCGCTTCGCTCGCCTGCATTTTTCATTTGAGCATTTTTATCATATGTTAGGACAATCCAGTCGGGGAACCAGACTAAACGTCTGGCTAAACGGATATGGCGAGCGAAGCGAGCTTGACGGCTAGCAATATAATATTCCCAGGATTGAGTAGCAGTGCCCAATACATTTTTCCGCGATAAATGCATTAAATTTTCAACTTGGTGCCAACCTAACAAAGTCAACTCAATGCCAACCTGACAAAATATTAATTTAGTTGCCAGTTAACAACTGTTTCTTTATTCTTTCTTTATTGATTGATATAATAAGTATACATCATATACATGATAGGGAGAGGAAAAATAAGGTAACCTTGTGCTATTCCTCTCCCCAATTTAGATATGGTTACACATAGTCCGAAATAGGTTAAGTCTTGTAGCTCTTCACTTCGCAAAATTTTCAGACCACTAATATGTTCACAAAGTAAATTTCAAATTTAGATGCTTCAAAACAAAAAATAGAACAGATATTTCACATTATTATCACTTGAATAGAGAAGATTCATGTATAAAGAAATAATTTGAAAAAGAACCGAAAAAAAACATCTTTGTTTCGAAGAGGTACTCTCTCTAGATTATAGTTCTATATCAACATATGGTATGAACATTTCAATTATAATTTTAAGATATTGGAATAAGAAGAATATACATGCTGAAAGACGAACTTTAAACACCTAAAAACAACCCTTAGAGTTGAAATATTGCCAAAAGATTTCTTAGTGCGCCTCTAAAGGGCCAACTGAACATACCTACCAAATTTGAACGTTTTGGTCTGGTAGATTTCAGTTCTGCGAGTGAGTGAGTGAGTGAGTCAGTCAGTCAGTCAGTGAGTGAGTGTCATTTCGCTTTTATATATATAGATTTTGAAAAACTAGAAAATTGAAAACAAAATAAAATAAAGAGAAGATAGTGTGAAGTTTCAGCTATTTTGAATTATTTAGAAATATTCCTTTTCGTTATGGAGAAACGTTTTCAATTATAGAAATGAGAAACTAAAGATTATCACAAGCATCTTCATTTTCTCATTTCTATATTATTGGAAACGTTTTTCCTTGACGGAATGAGACATCCCTAAATAATTCAAAATAGCTGGAACTTCACACTATTTTCTCAATCATTTTGTGTTCAATTTTCTAGTTCTTCAAGATTTAATTCAAACGTGGACTACGACTACGCCCCGTTTCGGAAAGCCAGTTTTCTGACTCCAGCTGTTTAAAGCCTAGAACTTAGCTAAATCCTGAGCTGGGAAACCGGTCCTAAAATTATTCTACTCTAGGTTTTCACGTTATTTCTTCGATTTTCCAAGACCGACCAAAAACGGGAACTAAGTTTGAGAGGCAGTTTGATATAAGAAAAATCTGGTGTGGCGCACTCACACAACTTTCCTTGCCGTTATGAAAATTGATTGATTGATTGAGTACTTTATTTATGTAGATTACAATATATACTGGCTTATACACTTATATACAATAGCTTACAATACAGCAAAGTTATAGATGAATTTGCATAATATAGACTAAGAAAATAACTATTGAACTGTATATGATATGAAAAAGCAATTTGTAATATAATAACTATAGATAATAATCATATTGTTATGCATCTACATAAATTGGCGGAGCTTTGGACATATCAATGTCCATTCTTTGGGAAGAATATTAAAAATATCCTCCCCACTAACTCTCTACCAAAAATTGATCACCTGACGCTAGTGTTCTCGCGCATATCAAGTCTACTTATAAACAAAGATCCAAGCCAGCTGATGACAGGACAATAACGTTGGAGACATAAGAGGTCTGCTATCTCTTCATAGTGAATCATTTAATAGAATCAACAGTTTGCAATAATTGGATAATCACATTTTCTCGAATTTCGAGCTTATTTTTAATTTTAGGTGAAAATGTTATTGGACATTAATTGTAGAGATTCTCATGCTTCATCTTTTCCACCCAAAAATTTTTGTTCAAATTGTATCTAAAGCCTGATAATTGAGAATCTAAAATCAAACTTTGCATAGATGGGGCGGAGCTCCTGAAATTTTTACAGATATGGGACTCATGGCAGTTGATAGAGCTTATCGATGACTATTCTAGGTATAACTTAAATCAAAATCGTTGGAGCCGTTTTCGAGAAAATCGCGAAAAACCATGTCTTTGACAACATTTTCGCCATTTCAGCCGCCATCTTGAATCGCATTTGATTGAAATTGTTCGTGTCGGATCCTTATAGTGTAAGGACCTTACGTTGCAAATTTCAAGTCACACACACACACACACATACAGACCAATACCAAAAACCAGTTTTTTGGACTCAGGGGATCTTGAAACATAATAATAGAAATTTAGAAATTGGGGTTCCTTAATTTTTTTCGGAAAGCAATACTTTCCTTACCTATGGTAATAGGGCAAGGAAGTAAAAAGTAGATGATGAATGGTTCCTTTGATATGATTTTTTGTTGGTTTAGGATAAACTTTGGCTTAAACGAAGTTTTAGTTTTGGTTAAATTATGATTTAGACACAGATTCATTCCTCTATTCATGTGTTCAACAAAACAAGATTCAACTGACGTTCTTGCATTAAAAATAAATGAACAGTGAGATATCAATATGAATCATTCAGCCTTCACACTGAAGAGGATTAAAATTATATTGACCAAAGATGGTCAATAAATATCAATAAATATCGCATAAATATGCGATAACTGTGATGTTTTTTGTTATTCTACTATTAAAAATCTTTACATTAACTTGTGTACCTTTGTTTTTCGTTGTTTTTCTTGAATCCAATGGTTCCAAAATTATATATTACTAGCCGTCAGGCTCGCTTCGCTCGCCACATCCGTCTAGCCAGGGGGCTCCGCCCCTGGACCCCCGACTGGATCGACCAAGAGTGAAATCAGCAGGCTCGCTTCGCTCACCTGCATTTTTCATTTCAGCATTTTTATCATATGTTAGGACAATCCAGTTGGGGGCCAGACTAAACAAACGTCTGGGTAAACGTATGGCGAGCGAAGCGAGCTTGACGGCTAGTAATATAATATTCCCAGGATTGAAGTAGCAGTGCCCAATCAATTTTTCCGCGATAAATGCATTTCAATCTTCAACTTGGTGCCAACCTAACAAGTCAACTCAACTTAATGCCACCTGACAAAATTATTAATTTAGTTGCCAGTTAACAACTGTTTCGAAGAGGTACTCTATCTAGATTATATTCTATTGTGACATATGGTATGGAAATTTCAATTATAATTAAGAGTTTGGGAGAAGAAGAATATACATGCTGAAAGACGAACTTTAACCCTTAGAGTTAAAATATTGCCAAAAGATTTCTTAGTGCGCCTCTAAAGGGCCAACTGAACATACCTACCAAATTTGAACGTTTTTGGTCCGGTAGATTTTTAGTACTGCGAGTGAGTGAGTGAGTGAGTCAGTCAGTCAGTGAGTGAGTGCCATTTCGCTTTTATATAGATAGATTCTATTTTTTCTCGTATTATCCATTGCGTAATGTTAGTTATCAGGTTCTCTTCACTGATTGTTTTTCAACTGTTCTGATAACCATATTTGGAATACTTGGGCGTGTCAAGTCTCGGCCTATGACAGTAGAGCTCAAGCTTCATTGGACGACAGCTAATGGCCAATCGTAGGGCTTCAACCATGCTATAATTTTATATTCTGTTCAAGCTCCCAGTTACTTTAGATTGATTGATTGAGTACTTTATTTATGTAGATTACAATATATACTGGCTTATACACTTATATACAATAGCTTACGATACAGCAACATTATAGATGAATTTACATAATATAGACTGAGAAATAATTATTGAACTGTATATGATATGAAAAAGTAATTTGAAATATAATAACTATAGATAATTATATTGTTATGCATCTACATAAATTGGCGGAGCTTTGGACATATCAATGTCCATTCTTCGGAAACAATATTAAAAATATCCTCCCACTAACTCTCTACCAAAACAATAATTTAATTAATTGAACTAAGGATCTATTTATTAATGTAAATTTTGTAAAAGCTTTGATTAATATAAATATTTAAGAGAAAAAAACAGAAAATTGATAGAGTAAAATAATTATATAGGTAGATAAGATCAAATTATTGATTAATAAAATGAAGTAGGCTGAAATTAGATCAGGGTAATCAACTTTCAGTAATATACAGCAGTATGCATTGAATAATTAAAATAACATGAGTTTATATAATATATATATATAATACCATTCATTTTATAACAGGTTTAAGGTTTGTATTTGTGGGTTGGTGGGGGATGGTTGTCATGTGATCGTTCTGGGGCCGGACAGTTTCAGTCATTTGTTCCAAAAGATGTTTCTTTAAAGTCAGGATGAAGCTCGCTCGGTTCTCGATGGACCTGATAGAAACAGGAAGTGCATTCCAGGCACTTGAAACAATTGAAACTTGTTTCACAATTTTCACAATTAAAATGGTGAAACAATTAAAACTTGTATCTCAAATTCTTTTTATAAACCAGTGGTTTACAATAAAAAGTAGTTTTCATTCAAAATCATACCAACCTCAGAGAATTCTCCTACCATCAAGAACGTAGTAAACTTACAGTCTACTTTAGGTTGATAATGGTGAAACAATTAAAACTTGTATCTCAAATTCATCAATCAGTGTTTTAACAATAAGAAGTCCTTTTCCATTCAATATTATACCAACTTAGAGAATTCTTCTACCATCGTCAACGTAGTAAGCGAATGATCCTTTGATCAAAGTCCAGGTCCATGCCTTTATAATCAAGCAATAAATATGTATGTTCTAATTTGAGCAGAAACTCCTTTCCATTTATTTTCAAAATGAAATCATCACGTTTTAATTTCCTGGCAGAGTTGAATATAATATGTTGACAATACCTATCACGAAAGTTAGTAAAGCCTTGTTTTCATTAGTAGAGTTAGTGGTAAAGTTCCCTGGGCAAGTATTAACTATCTTGTGAACTCTCCCAATGAAAACGTTCATGGCAGAGCACTAGTCTTTAGTAGAGTAGAGTGAATCCGTGCATAGTCCAGGGTTCTCTCTGTTTAGCCTGATTTCATTAGTATAAGCTTTCAGGATACACATCCATTCACTAATGATATTGTTCGTTATAATAGTTATTTGTGCAACTAGTGCGCAAAGTGACAGTTTGCTGCACCGAAGGAAACACGGCTCGGGCGGAATGGTTTCTTGAGTGCAGCAGAGGAACTTTGCGCACATATTTCACATTTAATTTTTCCTACAGTTACCATTGAATATGAAAAGTGGGTAACTATGGGTAAAATTACCTGAAATCCATAAAATGTTTTTCTGTGTAATTTTATTATATATAAAAACCTCAATTTATTTAAAATTGAATGATAATGTAGTAAATGAATGAAGGCGGCACTCATGTCGTGGCTGTCGCTGTCATCGTTGTCCACTCTGCCATATTATAACGTGCACCACAGTCAGTGTTACCAACTTAATTTTGATTTTCCTGCACTGATGCTCATATAACCTACAACTATTTGCGTTGTCATGCTGCAAATCTGGAGTACGCAAAGTATTACTTTGCGCACTAGAGCGGAAAGTGATTCTTTGCGGCCTGCAATCAGTGCACAAATGGTCACTTTTCAGGGTATCTGTAGGAAAATATATGTTCTCCTTGCTCATATTCTTCTCCTTCTCCTGTTCCATTATTTATTTTTCTTCTCCGTCTTCTAATTTGCTATTTTCTTCTTATTCTTCTACTTAATTTTCCTCAACCTATAAGCCTGGTTTTCATTAGTAGAGTTCACTGGGCAAGTACTAACTATCTTTTTTTGTGTAGTTGAGAAGTTTATTGTGGTAATTATTCACATAGAATGAAAACAACTAAGAAATTGTCAAAAAACCACAGATTTATTGATACTTAGAAAGACCGGTTTCGGTTATTACACCATTGCCAATCTCTGATAAACTATCAGTAAGATAAACTATCAGTTTATCAGAGATTGACAATGGTGTAATAACCGAACCGGTCTTTATAAGTATCAATAAATCTGTGGTTTTTTGACAATCTCTTAGTCTTTTTCATTCAATACTACTATCTCGTGAACTGTCTCATTGAAAACGTTCATGGTAGAGTGGAGTACTAGTTTTCAGTAGAGTGGAGTGGGATAGCACTCTACTACTTGTCTTTACACACCACCGCTTCTCACTCGACTCTACCACTACTATGCTAATGAAAACAGTCTCGAGCTAGTAGAGTAGAATCGTGCCGTAGGCTATCAAGTTTAAGAAGTATTGCTATTTATTCAAAAGTATAAATTTATTAAAAAGTGCTGATAAATGTTTAAGTGTTAATTTGTTGGAAGGTAATGACATTTTCCTACAGTAGGTAACCTTGAAAAGTGACCATTCCTGCACTGATTACAGAACGCAAAGAATCACTTTTCCGTACTAGTGAGCAAAGTAATACTTTGCGTACTCTTAATACTTTGCGTATTATCTTGCAGCCATCCAAATCAGCTGTTGACATTGTTGGTGTATATTTTGAATGCGAATTTGTTCTATCTATATTTTTTCTGATTTTGAAATAGAAATGAGAACTCATTGAATTATACATTTTGAATATTATTAATTATTTCAAATAATATTTTTTTCATTCATATATTGATTAGTTGAAAAATTATTTAGAAATTAAGATTTACTCAAAATTATTCATATTTTCAAACTAATTGGATTAGTTCAATTTTTTATTTGAATGAATTATCAATAATTAATCATTTTCAATTTGATTACCAAGTTTCAAATAAATTAAAGTTGTTATTAATAACAAAATTATACAGACAAACATTTGATGGATTTCAGCCATCATTTTACCCATAATCAACCACTTTTCATACTCAATGGTAACTGTAGGAAAAATTTATGTGAAATACGTGCGCAAAGTTCCTCTGCTGCACTCAAGAAAACATTCCGCCCTCGCCTACGGCTCGTGTGTAAACGTTTCTTTCGGTGCAGTAAACTGTCACTTTGCGCACTAGTTGCACAAATATTATAGGTTAGTTCTGTTCTCTAGACAACACACTTTACCTACTATTCTCAATTGTAGAGGAAACGGTTACTCGACCAAGCAAGTAGAGTAGAGTTAGCTCGGTAGAGTTAGTATGCCAGTTACTCGACCAAGTAAGTAGAGTAGAGTTGGTATGCCAGTTACTCGACCACAATCTCTCTGTAAACGGAGGGGGGTTGTTTCTTCTTTTCTAATATTTGCTAAAATTATGCAAAGTTTACTGCTACTAAATCATCTAACGGTGTTTGAATCCTTGATTGGTTGGGAGCTTTTAGTGGATTCGTTCATTCAAATACACAGATTATCATCATTAACTAATTGTCACCTATTCTAGCAGCTAGCAACTACGAGTCAGGAACTTCAATGAAAAATACTAATAAAATTTAACTTCAGGTTTATTGAACTCTAAGTAAATAGAACGAATTAATAAAAGTCAGGTAACATGTCACATTTTCAAACAGAACAAAGTGATTCAGCAATTGATTCACAAAAAATATATTCAATTCCAATCTACATTTTTGGGTTTCATTCACAATTCACAATCTACTATTTTGGGAACCTGCTAACTTGCTGCATTTAAATTTAGGCCTCGGTCATTCTATGAAACTAAATTTTGAGCTTAATAAGAAAAAAAAAAAAGTTTGGCACTCACCATTTTAACAATATTCAAACTTGGACTCTTCAGAAACACTCACATAATAAGTGAGTTATATAATAAAACTCACTTTACTTGAACTCACACGCACAAATAATTTCCTAATTCTACTCCTACTAGCTCCATAAAATTTGGTTTTAGTACAGGTTATCACCAGCTAAATAGGGTACAATGAATAGAATAGAAAAACACATGTGAAGTGGAAACACTTACTTTTTAATAGAGACGACGTTTCGACTTATTGTTGATCACGTGTTGTATAATTAGCATTGGAACAGTTTTGGGCTTGAGCCTATCACCTAACACTCTGAGTACCTTCAGAGGTAGGTGATTGATACCCAGGTGTTGCTCCTGGACGACTTAGCTCACTGTAATATCAGCCGGCGGGGAAAGGGGCAAGTCGAAGTTGTTCTTCTCTTCTTTCTTTTCGTGCCTTAGCTAGCGTAGACAGCACCTCCTGGTGTTTTTGTCGGCGTGGAAGTCGCCTCTGCTCTGATGACACCACTTCGAGGTATTTTGCATTGGTTTCACGGCCTCAGTTCCGCTCCAGTATAATAGGAAGAGAAGGACGGACGGCAGCCTACTGGCCGCTGTACCAGGAGGGATGGACGGCAGCCGACGGCCGCTGTACAGGAAGGAGGAAGGTTAGGAGCGAAATGCTACTGTCTGTTGCTCGTCCGCGT
>NW_024094535.1:0-9546 GCF_014356525.2 Nilaparvata lugens
CCAGCTAAATAGGGTACAATGAATAGAATAGAAAAACACATGTGAAGTGGAAACACTTACTTTTTAATAGAGACGACGTTTCGACTTATTGTTGATCACGTGTTGTATAATTAGCATTGGAACAGTTTTGGGCTTGAGCCTATCACCTAACACTCTGAGTACCTTCAGAGGTAGGTGATTGATACCCAGGTGTTGCTCCTGGACGACTTAGCTCACTGTAATATCAGCCGGCGGGGAAAGGGGCAAGTCGAAGTTGTTCTTCTCTTCTTTCTTTTCGTGCCTTAGCTAGCGTAGACAGCACCTCCTGGTGTTTTTGTCGGCGTGGAAGTCGCCTCTGCTCTGATGACACCACTTCGAGGTATTTTGCATTGGTTTCACGGCCTCAGTTCCGCTCCAGTATAATAGGAAGAGAAGGACGGACGGCAGCCTACTGGCCGCTGTACCAGGAGGGATGGACGGCAGCCGACGGCCGCTGTACAGGAAGGAGGAAGGTTAGGAGCGAAATGCTACTGTCTGTTGCTCGTCCGCGTTTTAAATACTCTCCCAAAGTAGAGGGATGGAGATGCGCCGCCGCCAGAGGCGGTGAGAATCCTCTCGATGCGCGGAAGATGGTGCGCCATCGGTACCCTCCTTATCTCCGCGGTAGTCAGCTTACTGATAGCCGAGCGTCTTTCAATAATATTATAATTATTTAGCAATATTTTCTCGTCATAATTTTTACTTTGTGACAAGCCTGTTGTACAGGGTGATTTTTTAGTCCTGTTACCCAATTTTTGATGTAATTTATAAACAGATATTTGGATATTAATAAAAAAATAATTTTGTTATTTACAGAAGAAAATTGATATTTTATCACTCACATTTTTAGTTACTTAAAATTATTACACCATATGCTCAAAATGTCCACCCATTGAGGTTATACACGCTCAGACTCTTTTCACCATATTAGCAGAAACCTTTTTCAGAGTTATATTGGAAATATTCGTGATTAAGTCTGTATATTGGCTTTTCAGTTCATCAATATTGTGAGGATTGTTTTTGAAGGCCTCAGACTTAATGTAGCCCCACAAAAAGTAATCAGGGGATGTGAGGTCTGGAGACCTTGAGGCCATAAACCCTTGCTTCTTGTTGTTCTATGGTAAAAGACATTCTGTTCATAACACGACCGGAATCATCACAAAATGTTACACAGCTTAAGGATAATAAACTCGCACTGCCTTGTGTATACTGAGTGAGTAGGGCTACCAACTTCCTGCAACAAAATAAAATTTCCCTTTATTAGGGAAAAATTACCATGTATTAAAATAGGGTAACATGACTAAAAAGTATGAATAAATAGTGGAAAAATGATTTACAAGACATAGTACAATGAATAGAAACAAACCTGTTTTTAGTTTCCATTCAAATTTAATCCATTTCCAATTTAACCAGTCTTGTAGAGGTGAATTGTTTAGTATACTCCGCACACATGGTAAAACAGAATCAGGGCCGGTTTCCGAACTCGGAATTGGCCAGTTCTAGTATTTAAACAGCTGGAGTCAGAAAATTGGCTTTCCGAAACGGGGCGAAGCCGTAGTAATTGTCATAGTCACGTTTGACTTGAATTTCGAAAAAATAGAAAAAAAATAAAGAGTAAAGTTTCAGCTATTTTTAATTATTTAGGAATGTTTAATTTTGTCATGGAAAAACGTTTCCAATTATAGAAATGAGAAAATAAAGATTGTCATAAGAACTGCCACTACGCCCTGTTTCGTTGAGCATATTTTTCGACTCCAGCTATTTAAAGTCTAGAACTTAACTAAATCCCGAGCTCAGAAACCGGCCCTAAGATACCGGTTATAAACAGTACAAGGATAGATCAGCAAACAGAGCTAATTTGTTTGGGGGAATAATAGAATTCACCATTTTGAACGATTGTAGCGATTTTTACTGATTACTGAAGGCTGTTGCACCTTTCGTGTACTCTGTATACTCTGCATGATACAATTTAGAAATACAATTTTGCTGACTCTCTCTTCGAGCGTGTCCATGAGTGGAATGCTGTAGGGAGTGCTGGGCACTTTCAGAGTGGGCGTTTCTTCTTTGGGATCCAGCTCCAGAGAATAGGACAACACCTGCAGAATATCAAGCATGCTCCACAACACCCCCGGTTCCACAGCAGGTGAGGAAACCTGCACATTCAAAATAAAAACAAATTATATCATACTCTTTATCATACACTATGTATCATACGAACTAGCATCGGCCGAAAACTACCAAACGCGACCGAACGATCCCCCAACAAAGAAAGGAATAGATGCTCGTCCATTGTGTGGCGTGCGTGGCGAGCATGACAGGCTCTCCAGTAGAGCTGCCACCACCAGGTTTTTAGGGTCCTGGGCCCTGCTACTTTTATAGGATAATATTATTAAATAAATACGCAAATTCACCAAAACAATCTCACTCTATTGAAAATCCCATAACAATCATCTATACTCTCTCTCTCTCTAACATAATCACTCCTCAATCACATTACTCAAACTACATCTCACTATCTCACGCACAACCTTCCTCTAGCGCATCTCAGAACGTTTCTCCCTCTAGTTCGCCTCTACTGCGGTCATCACACTCTCAGCTCACCGGTACAAAAGTCCAATTTGGTGGACTGAGTGATGACTCCGCTATTCTAATAATTAATATCCTATGAGAGCGGGGTGTTTGAATTGTTACAATTGCTACAGGCCGTCTCCGGCCGATCAAGTTTTCGATCCGAATTGAATGGGATTTTCCGCTCTATCCGACCGAACTAACCAGTCGAGCTGAAACAACAAAGTGTGCCTAACCTAAATTTGTTCATAGTGTTGTTTGTTATTGGTTTTTAAGTTGTTTTATACTTGATGTTACTTGATGTTTGATACTTATATTTGATGTTATTTTATAAAGTTGTAACTATGGACAATGAAAAATGATAATTTGGTTCAAGCTGTTCCATTGTGGGATATACTAGACAAAAGATATCATCGTCCAAGGAATGTTCAAAGGAATCTGTGGACAAAGATTGCTGAACAAATTGGATCTGAAGGTAATTATTGTAATAACTAATTTAGTAGATATTTTTGGTTTATTCTATTTTCAAAATCTCAATATAATCATTGTTTATGACAAATTTTGGTGCCTATGATAGCAGTTAATTCAATAATTGGCAACCAGCCAACTACTGAACTAGACTGACTTAAACGGTTCCAATGGACGACCATATTCGGTCGAATTAACGGCCGGCAGATTCGTCCGATCCAACGGCCGAACGGATCGGTTGAATACGGTTCCAGTGGACGGTTACCCTAAATCGTACATTAAATCATCTGTATACTATAATAAATGAAAGAACTGGCTTATACACGGGATAGGAAAATTACGTTTGACGCATCATCACGTCTGAACTACTTTACTGATTAAATTGAAATTTTGCATATAGATTCTTAATTAACCTAGGATGGTTAAAGGTTACAGGCCTATTTCAAACTCTTCAAGATTTCATTGCGTCAAGTTTTCAGTTTGTCAGGTTTTAAAATAGACCCTTGCGGAGTACGGATTACCTGCTAGTATTGAAAAAAATGATGGAAAGAAACAAGAATTCTTATTAATAAGTTCCCTATAATACACGTTCCAAGTTAATGAATTTCAATTTGCTCACCTATCAACAAATCCCGCCAGTACTTGTCAGCCACCCTCGAATCTGCTTGTAAATGTGGTTGAAATTGATGAGCCAGCAACTGCGCATGCGCCTCCAGCTCTCGTTCGCGACTCTCATCCTTCGGCTTACGCGACATCGCGTTCAGAAACATCGCAAACACTCTGTCGCCAACACTAACAACAAAATCACATTTTATTGCATAAACATTTAATAAGATTTTCATTTTATAAAATATTAGGTCGATTGAATGAGAGCTAGCATTGCTAATTCTAAGTGATTTCCAAGCAAATGCTAGGATTTGAGTCATTCTTGTACAGCAAAAAAAAAAAAAATTGCTACAAAACGTTCAGAGAAACTATAGAAAACAGAATAAGGTAGTGGGAACATGAATTAGTTAAGTTATTAGTTTGGTTCACGGTCTATAAACACAGGTCATGACTCTCGTGTTCCTCATGGAGCGGCCATTAAGTGGGGTCTTTATAGAGGTACATTTGAAATTCCAAATCTGCTCATAACAAAATCATGCATTGTGCTTTTTAAAAACAATATTCTGGTACAGATAATATGTAAGTAATTAAGTAAAGGAAAAATAATATTGAAAATTTGGCAACGTATGAACACCCCCATAAGAACCAACGCTATCGAAGATGAGGCATCGTGTGAACACTCTCATAAGAACCAATAGAATTATGCACGAACCTTGAGATGCACTGCCACATTCCATACTTGTCCTTGATGATGGCCGTGTCCATTAGGTACTCGAACATAGCTGCAGACTGGGCTCAGCTGAATTCTCCACGCGGAATGTCTCCAGCCAGTAAACAGACAGCAAGTAGGTGCACTGGGCAAAACAGCAGTTTGTTCACGAAGGCCGTCACTCGGGAGGATTCTCCAGCAGGTTGAGGATCTGCGTTTTAGTTCTTGCAACTGGTTCTGCAAGGCAACAACAGAAAACACAATTGAGGAGTTGAAACTGGTGGTGTAGCAATGAAATAAAGAGTAGCTGATAATTTTTGACTGTGTTTTAATAATCAGTAGCCCTAAAACCATAATCTACCCATTTATTACAAGATTATGTAAAAGAAGAGTAGAAGCCCAGAGAGTAGAGTTCATTAAAAATACCATCGATTTCTATTTACAGATAGAACCTGAACTAGCTATAATGACAAGTGAAACTATACATTTATATGATAAAACCTGAACTGGCTATAATGACAAGTGAAACTATACATTTATAAATGAACTGGTGTAACAACCTGAACTACAGTGAGGTCCAAGTTATAATGGCAGTATTTGATCAACATTAGTGTTGCTACCCTTATCTATCATTCGACAAAGCAGATAGTGCTATCCTTTTCTAACACTGCAACGTTACCAGATCGTTTTCAACAATGCAAGAATATAATTAATTAACAGACATTTGATTTCAATTATGAAACTTTATTATTGAATCATTGAATCAGCTGCCTTTTATAGAAGTCTGTGGCAAAGCAGAATACGCCGTTCTCCTATCTTTCTCCACTGCCATTATAACATGGACCTCATTATAGACAAATTAGTTGACTTCAAATCCATCGATTTCTATTTACAGATAAAACCATGAACTTAAATCAACTGTGATTATATGTCGGTCCCGGCTCAAGTATGACAGGTGTAAGGCCCATTGACGGCTTAAATTATATATTCAGGGGAAGAGGTACCTTCCCACAAGGGACTCCCTACCAACAAAGCCACACGAATCTACTTTACTTACCACTTACTAAAATACCTGTATTATAAAGAGCTAATAGAAATTCATTTATGATATTGGCCAACTTCAAATAAAAGCAATGTAATAATGACGGTGAAGCGAAGATAGTCACTACATCCGTAAACAGAGCCGTAGTGCATTCGTGTGACATCAGCACAGGTAGGGCTCCTACACCAATAAAATTCGTTGATTTCAGCTGATCTATATCAGCTAGTGTTTTCATTGGTGTAGGAGCCCTACCTGTGCTATGTCACACGAATGCACTATGGCTTTGTTTACGGAGGTAGTGAGATAGTCCGATGGAAATTGGAACAGATGAGTGCAAATTTGCCAAATAAGAGTTGATCAACATTTCCACAGCTGATTGAAAATGAGAATTAAATTTTATTTTACACTTGAAAAATTGGCAATGTCTACGGGTGCAGGGGAGTGAGGAGGTACTCTGCCGTTCCAATGTACATCGGACTATTTTCGTGCGGTTGACTATAGTATCTGTAGCTGTAGAAACTAGTAGTCAGTGGTTATGATTACTTTCAGTAGTTTGATTCAAATTTACCACAAAACCATTTCATTCCTACACAAAGTGATAGTACAGTGGTGATACAATCAATGATCATGTACAAAAGTATAATGATTATAAATCCGTACCAACGAGACACTGTCGTTCCTGACGGCTGACGTGTATTGCAGTTCACGCATCTCCGACCGGGAAGACGTCTGCGAGACAAGGAAGGGAGATTCACCGCTATCTGTTTCACTCCGTCGTACCACTCTGCAGGCCACAAACCTGTCACAAAACATATTACAAAATATGATTCTGTTAATACTATAGCTATAGTGCGGTCCACGTTATAAAAGCAGTGGAGAAAGATAGGAGTTCAACGTTGCCGTTGCCTCTGTCTTGTCAATGCCTTCTGTAGACGGTAGCTGATATAGGTTTATGATGTAAAGAAAAAAAACAGGCTATTGCCCAGAACTTCTTCAATTTCCTAATTTACTTTCAATTGTCCAAATATTATACAAAGGTTATGTTCATTCTCGTTTAAAATAATCAATTATATTTATTAAGCAACATTGCTAAAAGACGATCTGACAACAGAGCAAATCGAGAAAGAGATAGGGCTATCCGCTTTGTTGAATGATAGACAAGGATAGCAAACCATTTGCTAATCAAACACTGCCATTATAACGTGGACCTTACTATATACAAAGTGTCACACGAAAGGTGTAACAGCATTCAGTAATCAGTAAGAACTCGCGCACTCGTTCAAATATTGGGGAATTTATTATTTCCCTAAACAAATTTACTCTGTTTTCTCTATCCCTTGTACTGTTGATAACCGGTTTCTTATTTTACCATGTGAGCTGAGTATAGTAAACAACGTACCTCCAAAGACTGGTTAAATTGGAAATAGATTAAATTTTGAATCAAACTAAAAACAGGTTTGTTTTCTATTGATTTTACTGTGTTGTAAATCAATTTTTTTCCAATATTTATTCAAACTTGTATTAAAAACACTTTTGAAGTGGAAATAATTTTTTCTAGTGGAGTCAAGTGGAGTCTGAAGATCATTTATTTATTTATTCCATCACTTAAGATAACACAACATCCAGTAATGTACCACAGGCTTAAGCCAAAACTGTTCCAATTCTATATTTATACGACATGTGATCAACAATAAGTCGAAACGTCTCTATTAAAAAGTAAGGCCCGGTTGCACAAAACCCAGTTAAATTTTAATCGTGATTAATTTTACGAGAACCAATCAGAGAAGACCTTCTTGATAAGATGGCTTTTCTTATTGGTTCTCGTGGAATTAATCACGATAAAATTCAACCGGCCTAGCTAAGTTCTAGACTTTAAACAGCTGGAAAATTGGCTTTCCAAACGGGGCGTAGTCGCAATTTTTTATAACAATCTTTATTTTTCATTTCTATAATCGGAATCGTTTTTCCTTGACGAAATTAAACATGCCTAAATAACTCGAAATAGCTGGAACTTTAAACTACTGTTTCTGTTTATTTTATTTTTGTTCAACATTCTAGTTTTTCGAAATTTAATTTAAACGTGACTATGACTATGAATATGACTACGCCCCGTTTAGGAAAGCCAATTTTCCAGCTGTTTAAAATCTAGAACTTGGCTAAATCCCGAGCTCGGAAACCGGTCTTTATAGTTTTAGGCGGGTATTGAACCCGCGGGCAGTGAGGGTAACCGTCCACTGGAACCGTATTCAAACGATCCGTTCGGCCGTTGGATCGGACGAATCTGCCGGCAGTTAATTCGGCCGATCACGGTCATCCATTGGAACCGTTTTCGTCAGTCTAGTCAGTATTGGCTGGTTGCCAGAAAGTGAAGTGGCAAGCTAAAGTCTGTGATATATTACTTTTAACATGAAGAGGATAAACCCATTTCTCCTCCACAGTTTGTAGCGTAGACACAGACGGACATCCTGCGCACAAATGGATGCGCAGTGTCATTTTGCTTCATGTTCTTATGATGAAAACAGCTTGTAACATACACAAACCAATATACCGGCTGACCAGTGAACTACTTGGAACATTGCCAGGCAATAGCTGGAGGGGAGCGATACAAGCTCTCTCACACAGAGACAAAAGAAGGAGAATGCTGCTAGGTAGTGGGAGTGATTAGTGGAGGATAGAGCATCGGGCCTCTCCGTCTTCGAGAAAGAGCCGTGTTAAAAGTAAAAAGTAATAGTCATTCTTCTGTGTGTGTTTACTCACAAAAATAGTAAAAAAGATTTATAAAACAGAAAAAGTCAAAAAACCAAAACAGACAATACTGTAAAACAATTTTGAGGTTAGGATGATGTTGTCTCAGCTCGACTTCGGACGGATAGAGCCGGGAAATCCCATTCAATTCGGATCGAAAAATTGATCGGCGTGCACGGACTTATGAACATGTTGCAAAGGACGAGAATTTATAGCTTTCTTTGTAGGGGATCGTTCGGACGAGTTCTGTAGTTTTCGGCAGATGCTAGTTCGGACGAAATCGTTCCAGTGAACGGCCCACCTGATACCCGAGGCAGAAACCATCAGCTGACAACTAACCTGAATCAGTAGTGAATCCCATGACGACACAGTAGAGCCAGAAATCTCGGAACAGCTTGTGCAGTCGCGGCTTCGGCTGACGAATCATAGCTAGTCGTCTCAGTAGGACTGCTATCACTGGTATCAACATTCCCAGGTTACCTGCACTGCTGGACGCCTGAAATACCATCAAATTTCTAATAAAGTATTCGTTTTATATAAATATTACAGTTTTAAAATCTGGAACAAATACTATATCAAAGGACCTGTCTGGTTTAGGTATGGTGTCAAAGCTGGCTATAGAGGTCCACGTTTATAATGGCAGTGAAGAAAGATAAGAGAAAACGTTGCAAGTCTCTCCATTTTGCCACTGACTGTACACAGCTGTTACTCATTCATCCCATTAAATTTTATCTAATAATAATATAATTTCCTTAATAAATAATCAATTAATGTCAAATTAATCAAGAAAAAATATTTTTCATAATTTGATTCAAAAATTTGCTTCCATAACTGAGATCAAATTTATTTTTATTCAAACCTGAATGGCGGCTAATTTAAAAAGCTGTGATACACCAATCTGAATTTCAAAACAACAGAAATTAAGTTATTGGTAGGTATTCTATTCCAATTTCTTTCAAAAATTATATAAAATTAGAAATCCTTTTTAAAAAAGTAATTCCATGGAAATATTCTGAAATAACCTTTCAATTATTATTTATACCGGTACGAGTAGGTCTAACCTAAACGTGTAGGCTAACCGAAGCATTGATAAAAAGTCTTGGATGGTTAGTTATCAACTTTTAAAATATCATTTCGGTATTTTAATTTGTGTTTCTCATACGTTATGTCTAAAAATTATTTTATTGTTTCAAAAATACATTTTAAATCAATTATACGACTTGTGTACCAAAGTATTTTGATAGAATGAAGGAAAAAAATGGCGGCTGAGTTACTTTTGTACAGTCACTGTCACAGTCACTTTCACCCCCATGTGGGTAGGGTAGTAGAATTGTTTCCACAGTAATTCCTGCTTGTTCGTAAGAGGCGACTAAAAGGGCCTCCCCTTTCC
>NW_024094536.1:0-10068 GCF_014356525.2 Nilaparvata lugens
GATATCGTTGCTCCAATAACGAACGATATCCTAAACCCAGAACGACGCCAAAAGCCAGATATCGTCCGGTATTGTTTGATTGGAACGAATTAAGCTGGAATCCCACATATTGGTATGAGTGTAAGTATCCTGTACAGTGATAATTCCCTTTAGTTCTAATAGGATTCTTCACATACTCGTTATCAGTGTATGTTTGCCAGTACAGTGAAATAGTTATTTGGTAACTAGTGCGCAAAGTTACAGTTTGCTGCACCGAAAGAAACGTTCACGCCCGAGCTGTAGGCGAGGGCGGAATGGCTTCTTGGTGCAGCAGAGGAACTTTGCGCACGTATTCCACATTTAATTTTTCCTACAGTTACCATTGAATATGAGAAGTGGTTGATCGAATGATTATGGATAAAATGATGGCTGAAATCCATCAATGTTTGTGTGTGTGTGTGTGTGTGTGTGTGTGTGATGCTGTTAGTAATAGCAACTTTAATTCATTTGAAAATTAATAATCCAATTGAGTTGAAAATTCTCAGCCAAAGTTCTCATTTATTCATTCAAGAATCAGAGAATAAGATGGAACAAAAACTTCACATTCAAAATACACGCCAACAGCTGGTGGCTGAACCGAGATGCAAGATGGCTGAACACAACAAGATGGCTGAACCGACAAGCGCGCGATCTAGCGGGAAGAATCGTACCTAAGTTTGTTCATCCAGCTAAAAATTACTGAAACACGATTCAGAAATTTAGAATTTTGCTCAATTAACGAGAAAAATGCTCAAAGTGAACTGAAAATATTTATAAAATAACATAGACAACAGAGAATATTTTTGTAGTATTGTTATGTTTTTTATTATTTTTATTTATATGAACATCGAACGGTAATCATTTATCCTCAAAATTCGAACTTTATAATGCATATTTGCTACTTTTTCATTTCTTTGAGTTGAAATAATAATTATCAATAGAAAAGAACTATTATTAATGATGAGAATTCGTAAATGATGATTATTTAATTATGATTTAGATGAACATTATTCTAGTTTTGGATTCCTAGATTGGGATTTTATCATAAATGTAGGGTAGCCATTGAAATGATTCTTATCTAAATCTAACCACAGTAATTTCTACCAACTTAATTTTGTTTTCGTGCACTAATCCCCATAAACCACCAACTATTTTGTGTTGCCATGTTGCAAATCTGGAGTGCAGAAAATTTTTTCCCGCACTAGAGCGGAAAAGTGAATCTTTGCGTTCTGTAATCAGTGCAGGAATCGTCACTTTTCAAGGTAACTGTAGGAATATTATTCCTATAGTTTTAATAGGACTCTTCACATACTTACATATCAGTGTAAGTAACCGGTAAAGTGGAAATATTACCCTACAGACACACTTACTTTATGCTAACACAGTAGACACACTGGGGTGTTGAACACCCAATAAATTTGCATTTTTCTTTGAAAAATATTAAGAAAAAAAAGTACTTACTCATCATTTAATAATCATTTTTGCTCCAAGTGCATACAGAAATCGAAAGTAAAGCACTGCTTATCAATATTTATACTGATTTTAGAAGTACGTATGTTCCGCCCAAGTGTTGGAGCTCCTAATCCGGTTTGAACGAATGGCTCGATCATTGCCATGACAACTCCATCAAAAACTCACATCTCTTCATGTTATTGTTTTGAATCTCAAGTTGTAGAGAATCATAGGCACTCATTCCATCTGATCCATCATCCCATACCACATTCGTAGTGACAATAAAGTAAATCTTTGTAATAAGTGTTTCATAAAAGTCCTACGTAAAAGACACTCTGGGGTGTTAGACACCCCAAACGAAGAACAAGAGAGCTGGTGACCTTGTAGAATGCTATTACTGACTGGAAGTGGTGGAGAGTAGTGATAGTACTACAAACCTAATTTAGACTGGGCAAGAATTCCATCTGTTTGATATTGTCAACTGCAGAGCAGAAAAGAAATCCCTGTGGTGTGAAACACCCCAGTGTGTCTCTCTGGTTATCCCCTTAGTTCTTATAGGACTCTTCACATACTCACATATCAGTGTAAGTTTCCGGTACAGTGGAAATATTATTCCCAGTTTATCAGAGATAGACAATGGTATAATAACCGAAACCGGTCTTTCTAAGTATCAATAAATCTGTGGTTTTTTGACAATTTCTTAGTCTTTTTCATTCAATATTAATAATTACCACAATATCAACTTCTCAACTACACAAAAAATTATTCTAATGAGTTAGCCTAGGGCTTTTCCCGTAGTCTGGCCGAACGAGTATGAATAGTCCCATTAAATATCATGTAAAATATATTTTCACCGAAGGGTTGAAACACGTTCCAGCATTGCCTAGTATATATGAATAGTCACATTACATCACATATGAATCATTTTCCACTGTACCGTATATTGATAGTGAAATGTGAGGGGTACTCCCCTACAGAATGAGGTCCATGTTATAATGGCAGTGTATGACTAACTATTGTTATCCGTGTCTAACATTCAATAAAGCTGATAGTGCTATCACTTTCTCGCTTTGCTCTGTTGCCAGATCGTCTCTTAACAATATGGAATCAATAATTAATCAACAAAATATTCAATCTTCATCATGAGAATTTATTATGAAATCATTGAAGAATATAATTTCTCGCTTAATAGAATATAATTGATTATTTTGAACGAGAATGAACAGTTAATATTACATTAATTGACCGAGCGAAGTGAGGTCTAAGATTCAAGTCGACGGTTTGCCATTTCTCTTAATGTTCAAATGTTTGAATGTTTATATGTTTTTATGTTGCGCATTCACGGCTAAATTTGACAGGCATGTTCCTTTTAAATTGCGCGTCGACATATATACAAGGTTTTGGGAATTTTGCATTTCAAGGATAATCTAAAAGGGAAAAGGAGCCTCCTTCATACGCCAATATTGAAGTGAAAATCAGACTAGAATTATTCATCATATCAGCTGTCTGTGGACTATAATACTACCCGTTCAAAAACATCGAACATCTTGAAAATGTATATTTCCATTAACGTTGATAGACAGTTTCAGCCAGACCTGATAACAGCGCTCACACTCACATTCCGGGACGACACGTCACGGTACGATATAGGACAGAAAGCTCTATGTTTATTTAGGATTTTTCTAGACATTCTTAGTTGAAAAACTATTATCAATTTTGAGAAACATAACAGCAGGTCAATGTAACTCACTGAGCGCGAGGTCTACTGTTCACAGAACTACTAGTAAACCTGTATCAGCTACCGTCTATACAAGGCATTGACAGGACAGAGGAACTGCAACGTTGTTCCCCTATCTTTCTCCACTGCCATTATAACGTGGACCACACTATAGTGGCGGCAGTTGAGAATTATTATCCTGTAACAACCTTTTTCCAATTTTCCGGTTGTGGTTTTACGGCGATCAAAGCTTTTTATCGATGGCTATGTCAATATAGGCCTTCACATGTGGCTCTGTAATTTGGAGTTGACATGTGGTTTGGTTCTTTATAGTTAGTAGGGTTAAAAACAAAGGGCTATCAAAAATAACTGCAGTGGACTACTGATTTTGTATTGTTCCACTGTATGAATAATTCATGAAAGTTTTAAACTGATATTTTGTATGTTCAATGTGTATTTAACTTGTTTTGTTCTGTTCAGAAAAAGTTCAATACATTGAACTTTGTTTTAGTTTTTGTTTAATAGCACAAGGTTACCTCATATTTGTTCTGTCTCTATAATTCTGATGATGTACCTATTGTTTGAATTGTATTGTATTTTCTACTGTATGAATTAATGTGATTTTCCAACTGGTGATCTGTGAATCTGTTGTTAGTTTACATAAAAATAAATGACATGAGGATGATATGTTCTCTTTTATTGTTGTATTGTATTCATTATTGTATGCTGATGCTGCTGTATACATTCTTGAATCATTCATAAATCTTCTATCTTTGTCTGCTAATCTTCCAATCTTCCAGTCTCGAAACTTCCCAATCTCCTAGTGTTCTAATCTTCTAATTTCTAATCTTCTAATCTCTAATCTTCTAATCTTCTAATCTTCTAATCTTCTAATCTTCTAATCTCTAATCTTCTAATCTTCTACTCTTCTAATCTTCTATCTTCTAATCTTCTAATCTTCTAATCTTCTAATCTTCTATCTTCAATCTTCTATCTTCTAATCTTCTAATCTTCTAATCTTCTAATCTTCTAATCTTCTAATCTTCTAATCTTCTAATCTTCTAATCTTCTAATCTTCTAATCTTCTAATCTTCTAATCTCTAATCTTCTAATCTTCTAATCTTCTAATCTTCTAATCTTCTAATCTCTAATCTTTTATCTTCTAATCTTCTATTTTAATCTTTTAATCTTCTAATCTTCTAATCTTCTAATCTTCTAATCTTCTAATCTTCTAATCTTAAAATCTTCTAATCTTGTATCTTCTAATCTTCTAATCTTCTAATCTTGTAATCTTCTAATCTTGTAATCTTGTAATCCTGTAATCTTCTAATCTCCTAATCTTCTAATCTTCTAATCTTCAAATCGTCTAATCTTCTAATCTTCTAATCTTCTATCTTCTAATCTTCTAATCTTCTATCTTCTAATCTTCTAATCTTCTAATCTTCTAATCTTCTAATCTTCTAATCTTCTATCTCTAATCGTCGAATCTTCTAATCTTCTAATCTTCTAATCTTCTAATTCTAATCTTCTAATCTTCTAATCTTCTAATCTTCTAATCTTCTAATCTTCTAATCTTCTAATCTTCTAGTTTTCTAAACTTCTTATTTTTCACTTTCTAATCTTTTATATTTCTAAACTCATATTTTGATTTTCAATCTTCTAGGTATATCATTATCATCTCCACATAGTCTATCAATAATTTGGCAACGGTGTGGAGTTGAAGAAGGATAGATCTATCTGCTTTGTTCATTGACAGATAAAGAAACACACCAAAGACAATCAGGCCGCTGACTTAAAAGTTGAATCTCACACTAAAGCTATGTGTATCATATCTTGTTTTCAATAATATTATCATAATTTCAAGAGTAGCTCCTTTGATATTGGAGTTTGTTCAACCTTTTTTAGCCCTAACTATTCTGAGAGTAACACCATGAATAATATTACGAGTTACTACTGGGAATAGTTTAATCGATTACAATAGGAAAATTTCAAGATAGTGGGAGAATCTCTTAAGAATACGGATGCACCAACTAGATAGGAATAGAATATGAGATTGTATCGAACTATATTTCTTAAAGGTGAGCGAAGCGAGCACATCACTTATCAAATAGTCTTAAATACGAGTCTTAATATTTGCTACATATTAAGGTGCGTACAGATTTACGCGCCGCGAACATAAGCAATTCACTGCTAATCAGCTGACTATATCTGTATTTTTACAGAAACGGTAAGACACAGATATAAAAATCAGCTTGGCATCAGCTGATTAAAAGTGAATTGATCATGTTCGCGGCGCGTAAATCTGTACGCAGCTTTAGCAATTAATAGCTGGGATGATTGACCTCGAATTCAGTCCATCAAAAACTTTCAGTTATTATTATCATCCCATCAACTCAACCCGTAATGCCATTGGTGTATTTTGGCGCGAGAATCATTTCGAAAATCGTATTGGAGATCGAAAATTTGGTGACAGCTGGAGAATTTGAATACAGCAAATGAATTGCAAACCTCTTTTCACCTAATATCCAGCGCAACACAGACTGTAAAACAGCAATGACATTTCCATAATTATTCCACATTAATTTCAACGCTATCTGAATATTATCTGTTTATATGAACTCTTTCATTGAGTGTAATTATCCGTATATATGAATGAACGTTAAATGACAGTGGAGAAAGATAGCAGAACAGCGTTGCCGACTCTCTGCCTTGCTACTGTCTTCTATAGGGGATAGCTGATATCGGTATATCTGATGTAATTACATATCTTATATTTGTGTTTTTGTATTTTGGCCAAATAAAGGTAATTGAATTTATTAATTAAAAATCTTCTTTGAATTTATGAAATAAGGTCCACTTATTTTTTATTTATAAATCTGATGTAATATTGACTCTACAGTCTCGTTTAAAAAACTAAATATAGTTTAATCGTCAAGAAACATATTTTCACTTTTTGTGTAGTTGAGAAGTTGATATTGTGGTAATTATTAATATTGAATGAAAAAGACTAAGAAATTGTCAAAAAACCATGATTTATTGATAATTAGAAAGACCGGTTTCGGTTATTACACCATTTAACTCTGATAAACCCTGATTTATCAGAGATTGACAATGGTGTAATAACCGAAACGGTCTTTCTAATTATCAATAAATTAGTGGTTTTTTGACAATTTCTTAGTCTTTTTCATTCAAGAAAATATTTATCAATGTATTTTATTCCCGTAATATTGATCTATATTCTCTCAATAATGACATTTCCGTATTTTTTGTTTTCAAAAACGATCTGACAACGTGGTGTAGCTTTGAAAGTGTAATATGGTGAATATTGAGAGGTTTGAATTGTAGTTTTTTTGTACCTGGTTGTTGAACTGATCAAAATTGAACTTAATTTTCCCAATATGAACCCTAGTGAACCTTGTTTTTGATTGTTGAAGAATTTGTTCATGCACAAAGTAAGTTCCTAAATTTGTGTTGCAATAAAAGATTTGCTAACTTGCTTCTTATCCATCCATAAGATTGCAGTCTTCTAGCCTTTCCATAGTACTGGCTTGAATTTCGTAATGAAATTAATGCAAATTGCGTATTTGAACCGTGTGACCCCACAACGTTTTAACCAGAAATTAGGCCGGGCTTTCTTGAAAATTGGAAAATTTGAGTGGAAGAGCGGCAGTTCCAATCGAGTCGTCACCGCGAGAAGATGTAGTCATAGAACTTCTCTCGGCCTCTAAACTAGGCTTCGGCCGTATTTAGAAGGAAAATATTATTATTTTGATTTTGTATAATTTGGAAGCATGTAGTTTGAGGGATAGTACCTATTTAAATGTAAACGTGAGTGATTGTGAGTGCCGATTTATTTGTTAAATTTTCGGTTGCATGGTGAGTGCCAAAATTATTTTATTATGCTCAAATAGAATGACCAGATAAATTGAACGAGGGCCTAAATTTATTGTAGAGTGAGTTAGCAAATTCTTGTCTAAATATCAAATTCTCATCCAAATATTCATAATTATTGAATTGTTTGAATGCAACTAATAAATTAATGTCAGTAGCATTTATACAAAATCTTTTATTTCACGTTCCTGGCTCGTGATAACTTACTTAGTTGTTAAAACAGGTGTTGTTGATAGTGAAGATCTTGGCATTTGCATGAACGAATTAATCCAAAGCTTCCAACCGTGGATTCAAATAATTTTTTTTAATGTTATAGATACCTCCTCCTGTTAGAAAAGGATAGCGCTATCTGCTTTAACGAATGATGAACTAGTAGAAACTGCTGGCAACACCATTTCTAATCAAATACTGCCATTATAACGTGGACCACATTCCTCAATATAGCAGACGATACCAAGTTACCTATAGAATACAATGTATTCTAGGTACATAAGGATACGTTTTGTATATCAGTTCTCATAACATCACATTCTGTTTATTTTGAATTAGGGCTTGATACAGTTTTGGGCGAATGCATGTTGTTTCAACCTGGATTGTTTCTATTGCCTATGAATAAATAATAAACATTCATTCATGGATATCTATGTGGGAAGAACGGTGAAACTAAAGTTCACTTTTCAAAAATTCAAACTCAATTGTGAAAATGGCGCCACATCAATATTACTGAAAATTGTACATGCTTTATCACGTGTAATCAATGACAGAAATTTGTTTAAATTTTGAGGTGGGAGTAAACAAAGAACAAGACTGACAACAGAAGGTTCAACATTGGAATAAATTGTAATGGAAATTGACTCATTTGTATTTTTCATTCTTGGTGTTCAATTTCACAATGTTTTGTGCTTAAATGCGTATTTAACTAGTAGCCTTAGTACATCTGGGTTGGAGAACACACTCATAAACTGTTGTACAGATTTTGATATCCCCAACTTGCAATTATATTACGTAAATCATTAGAACTTGGGGCTATGCAAAGGCTAAAAATAGACTTTCTACTCGTGATATCTTCCAAAGTTTGTGATTTATATATCATCAAGGTATCAAAATTCAAAAGTTTTCTCAGGAAAACATTTTTTTTTCGATCATTACTTTTTGAGATATGTGCACCTGAGGTTTGAATTTTTAGGACAGAATATTTCAAATTCGTTAAGATATAAATCCATGAGATTTAGAGGATGGATTCTTCATGGTATTTCTTATTTAGTAGAACAAGAATTTTCTAAAAATATCAACTTTCGAAAAAGTTATCCAATTCACCAAAAATAACTCAACTAAAAGTTATTTTTAGTAAATTGAATAACTATCTTAAAAATTGATATTTTCAGAAAATGTTTGTTCTACTAGATCAACAATGCCATGAAGAATCTATCCTCTGAATCTCATGGATTTATCTTTTACTGAATTTGAAATGTTCTGTCCTAAAAATTTAAACTTTGGGCGCTCATATCTCGAAAAGTAATAATCAGAAAAAAAATTTTTTCTTGAGAAAACTTTCTCATTTTGATAGCTTGATGATATACGAATCGAGAAACTTTGGAAGACATAACCAGTAAAATGTTTATTTTTAGACTTTGCACATCCTTAAAAGGTTAGCCTCAGGTTATAGGTTATAGAAACCTATATGGTTATAGATTAAAGGTTATAGATTAGTCTCATTACTCTATATTGTTAATGAATAGGAGTCCATACCTAGAAAAAGATACTCAAGAATATCCTTCTCACTCTATCATCCTGAAGAGAGAAAGAGAGTTAAATAGAGAGAAAGAGAAAGAGTGACAGTGATACTGTGTGTGTAGAAGAGAGCAGAAATGATAGAATAACGGACCAATGACAGTAAGCCACGCCTCCAAGCTCCTCATACTCTCTTCTGATTGGTGGAATGGAACGCCTACTGGTGTAGTCGTCAATTTAGCCAGTAGGTGGCACCAGCTACTGGGTTGTAGATTTAGACTTTATAACATTTCTGAGACTAACTACTAATATTTCACGTGGAATTCCTTTCTTCAGTATGGGTAAACAAGTCAGTATCATAATTCAAGACAGACAGCTGAAATAACCCGAAATTAGTTTCCTACCGCTGTTAATATTGGTTGATTTTGAAGTGATTGCTTTAATGGTAGTGTCAGGCCCGGTTGCACAAAAGCCGGTTAAATTTTAACCGTGATTAATTCCGCGAGAAGCAATCAGATAAGCCGTTTTATCAAAAACGCATTCTCTGATTGGTTCTGTGAAGTTCATCACGGTTAAAATTTAACCGGCTTTTGTGCAACCGGGTCTCAGCCTATTAGACAGGGATCATCAGATTTCACTCGATTGAGTTATCTTTATAATCATAGTAAGGTCCATGTTATAATGGCAGTGGAGAAAGATAGGAGAACAACGTTGCCGATCCTCTGTCTTGCAATGCCTTCTATAGACGGTAGCTGATACAGGTTTCAAATCAAATTTATCACGAAATAAGAACAGTTTTACAAGAAAAATAAATAATATTAATTGCTCTTTCTCTAATTGCTCTGTGATAATACGGGGCACCGGGCTTTGCTCATTATTCTCATTTATTGATACACAGAAAACAATAATTGTCTCTAAAATGATCGTGTTTATATTTCACAGCTGGCTATACGTGATCTTATGCGGGACAATCTCTAACGATGACGGCGAAGAAAATTCCCTCCCTTGCCCCTCAAACAATTGCCCGAGCAGGAGGATCTTCGTCCTCGTCCATCAAGATTCTGGCAGTGCGAGAGGAACCTACCACCCTCCGCCTATCACCACGATGGCCGAAAGTAAAAGGAACACCCCCACAGCCTCGAATCAACCCCTTTCAACCTTCTTCATAGCGACGGATCAAGAAAAGGAAGAATTTCACCCCCTGGCCACCTTCAACCTTCAAAAGCTTGCTAAGCAATTGCAAAGGAGAGTGTCAGGAC